>NW_027523104.1:0-60373 GCF_052094955.1 Ictidomys tridecemlineatus | reverse complement strand
TATAGGAGAAAACTGAGTGAAACCTCAAAATGAAACCGGTTACTGCCAACGAAAGGTTTAACCTAGAAGAACTAAATTTGGCGAGGCAAGTGGCGATTGGTGTACTGATCATTACCTGAAAGTTTCATCAAGATTGGGTGAAAAAGTGTTTGCTGAGATTTCAGGCAACTCGTAGTTATTTGGAAGCTTTGCAGGCCCTTTCCATGAAAGTGATTCTCGCCAGTCTCTGCTGAACTGCTTTATTGTGTCAAGTTTCAAAGAGCTAGCAAAAACCGTGTTTGATTTAGGTCCAAATACATGTATTTGGAACTCTAAATCAAACACGGTTTGTGCTAGCTCTTTGAAACTTGACACAATAAAGCAGTTTCAAGTTCTATCTCTATGGTTTGTTTGCTGTTGATGTAGCCCTAAGCAGAGACTGGCGAGAATCACTTTCATGGAAAGGGCCTGCCAAGCTTCCAAAAAACTACGAGTTTCCTGAAATCTCAGCACACACTTTTTCACCCAATCTTGATGAAACTTTCAAGTAATGATCAGTACACCAATCCCACTTGCCTCGCCAAATTTCGTTCTTCTAGGTTAAACCGTTCGTTGGCAGTAACCGGTTTCATTTTGAGGTTTCACTCTGTTTTCTCCTATAGGGATACATGTATTTGGAAGTCTAAATCAAACACGGTTTGTGCTAGCTTTTTGAAACTTGACACAATAAAGCAGTTTCAAGTTCTATCTCTATGGTTTGTTTGCTGTTGATGTAGCCCTAAGCAGAGACTGGCGAGAATCACTTTCATGGAAAGGGCCTGCCAAGCTTCCAAAAAACTACGAGTTGCCTGAAATCTCAGCACACACTTTTTCACCCAATCTTGATGAAACTTTCAGGTAATGATCAGTACACCAATCCCACTTGTCTCGCCAAATTTCGTTCTTCTAGGTTAAACCGTTCGTTGGCAGTAACCGGTTTCATTTTGAGTTTTCACTCTGTTTTCTCCTATAGGGATACATGTATTTGGAACTCTAAATCAAACACGGTTTGTGCTAGCTCTTTGAAACTTGACACAATAAAGAAGTTTTAAGTTCTATCTCTATGGTTTGTTTGCTGTTGATGTAGCCCTAAGCAGAGACTTGCGAGAATCACTGTCATGGAAAGGGCCTGACAAGCTTCCAAAAAACTACGAGTTACTTGAAATCTCAGCAAACGCTTTTTCACCCAATCTTGAAGATACTTTCAGGTAATGATCAGTACACCAATCCCACTTGGCTCGCCAAATTTCGTTCTTCTAGGTTAAACCGTTCCTTTGCAGTAACCGTTTTCATTTTGAAGTTTCACTCTCTTTTCTCATATAGGGATACATGTATTTGGAACTCTAAATCAAACACGGTTTTTGCTAGCTCTTTGAAACTTGACACAATAAAGCAGTTTCAAGTTCTATCTCTATGGTTTGTTTGCTGTTGATGTAGCCCTAAGCAGAGACTGGCGAGAATCACTTTCATGGAAAGGGCATGCCAAGCTTCCAAAAAACTACGAGTTGCCTGAAATCTCAGCACACACTTTTTCACCCAAACTTGATGAAACTTTCAGGTAATGATCAGTGCACCAATCCCACTTGGCTCGCCAAATTTCGTTCTTCTAGGTTAAACCGTTCGTTGGCAGTAACCGGTTTCATTTTGAGGTTTCACTCTGTTTTCTCCTATAGGGATACATGTATTTGGAAGTCTAAATCAAACACGGTTTGTGCTAGCTCTTTGAAACTTGACACAATAAAGCAGTTTCAAGTTCTATCTCTATGGTTTGTTTGCTGTTGATGTAGCCCTAAGCAGAGACTGGCGAGAATCACTTTCATGGAAAGGGCCTGCCAAGCTTCCAAAAAACTACGAGTTGCCTGAAATCTCAGCAAACACTTTTTCACCCAATCTTGATGAAACTTTCAGGTAATGATCAGTACACCAATCCCACTTGGCTCGCCAAATTTCGTTCTTCTAGGTTAAACCGTTCGTTGGCAGTAACCGGTTTCATTTTGAGGTTTCACTCTGTTTTCTCCTATAGGGATACATGTATTTGGAACTCTAAATCAAACATGGTTTGTGATATCTCTTTGAAACTTGACACAATAAAGCAGTTTCAAGTTCTATCTCTAGGGTTTGTTTGCTGTTGATGTAGCCCTAAGCAGAGACTGGCGAGAATCACTTTCATGGAAAGGGCCTGCCAAGCTTCCAAAAAACTACGAGTTTCCTGAAATCTCAGCAAACACTTTTTCACCCAATCTTGATGAAACTTTCAAGTAATGATCAGTACACCAATCCCACTTGCCTCGCCAAATTTCGTTCTTCTAGGTTAAACCGTTCCTTGGCAGTAACCGGTTTCATTTTGAGGTTTCACTCTGTTTTCTCCTATAGGGATACTTGTATTTGGAAGTCTAAATCAAACACGGTTTGTGCTAGCTCTTTGAAACTTGACACAATAAAGCAGTTTCAAGTTCTATCTCTATGGTTTGTTTGCTGTTGATGTAGCCCTAAGCAGAGACTTGCGAGAATCACTGTCATGGAAAGGGCCTGCCAAGCTTCCAAAAAACTACGAGTTACTTGAAATCTCAGCAAACACTTTTTCACCCAATCTTGATGATACTTTCAGGTAATGATCAGTACACCAATCCCACTTGGCTCGCCAAATTTCGTTCTTCTAGGTTAAACCGTTCCTTTGCAGTAACCGTTTTCATTTTGAAGTTTCACTCTCTTTTCTCATATAGGGATACATGTATTTGGAACTCTAAATCAAACACGGTTTTTGCTAGCTCTTTGAAACTTGACACAATAAAGCAGTTTCAAGTTCTATCTCTATGATTTGTTTGCTGTTGATGTAGCCCTCAGCAGAGACTGGCGAGAATCACTTTCATGGAAAGGGCCTGCAAAGCTTCCAAATAACTACGAGTTGCCTGAAATCTCAGCAAACACTTTTTCACCCAATCTTGATGAAACTTTCAGGTAATGATCAGTACACCAATCCCACTTGCCTCGCCAAATTTAGTTCTTCTAGGTTAAACCTTTCGTTGGCAGTAACCGGTTTCATTTTGAGGTTTCACTCTGTTTTCTCCTATAGGGATACATGTATTTGGAACTCTAAATGAAACACGGATTGTGCTAGCTCTTTGAAACTTGACACAATAAAGCACTTTCAAGTTAAGTTCTATCTCTATGGTTTGTTTGCCTGTTGATGTAGCCCTAAGCAGAGGCTGGCGAGAATCACTTTCATGGAAAGGGCCTGCCAAGCTTCCAAAAAACTACTTGTTTCCTGAAATCTCAGCACACACTTTTTCACCCAATCTTGATGAAACTTTCAGGTAATGATCAGTACACCAATCCCACTTGGCTCGCCAAATTTCGTTCTTCTAGGTTAAACGTTCGTTGGCAGTAACCGGTTTCATTTTGAGGTTTCACTCTGTTTTCTCCTATAGGGATACATGTATTTGGAACTCTAAATCAAACACGGTTTGTGCTAGCTCTTTGAAACTTGACACAATAAAGCAGTTTCAAGTTCTATCTCTATGGTTTGTTTGCTGTTGATGTAGCCCTAGCAGAGACTGGCGAGAATCACTTTCATGGAAAGGGCCTGCCCAGCTTCCAAAAACTACGAGTTGCCTGAAATCTCAGCAAACACTTTTTCACCCAATCTTGATGAAACTTTCAGGTAATGATCAGTACACCATCCCACTTGCCTCGCCAAATTTCATTCTTCTAGGTTAAACCGTTCGTTGGCAGTAACTGGTTTCATTTTGAGGTTTCACTCTGTTTTCTCCTATAGGGATACATGTATTTGGAACTCTAAATAAAACACCGTTTGTGCTAGCTCTTTGAAACTTGACACAATAAAGCAGTTTCAAGTTCTATCTCTATGGTTTGTTTGCCTTTGATGTAGCCCTAAGCAGAGACTGGCAAGAATCACTTTCATGGAAAGGGCCTGCCAAGCTTCGAAAAAAGTACGAGTTGCCTGAAATCTCAGCAAAACACTTTTTCACCCAATCTTGATGATACTTTTCAGGTAATGATCAGTACACCAATCGCACCTAGCTCGCCAAATTTCGTTCTTCTAGGTTAAACGTTCTGTTGGCAGTAACTGGTTTCATTTTGAGGTTTCACTCTTTTTTCTCCTATAGGGATACATGTATTTGGAACTCTAAATCAAACACGGTTGTGCTAGCTCTTTGAAACTTGACACAATAAAGCAGTTCAAGTTCTATCTCTATGGTTTCTTTGCTGTTGATGTAGCCCTCAGCAGAGACTGGCGAGAATCACTTTCATGGAAAGGGCCTGCCAAGCTTCCAAAAACTACGAGTTGCCTGAAATCTCAGCAAACACTTTTTCACCCAATCTTGATGATACTTTCAGGTAATGATCAGTACACCAATCGCACCTAGCTCGCCAAATTTCGTTCTTCTAGGTTAAACCGTTCGTTGGCAGTAACTGGTTCATTTTGAGGTTTCACTCTTTTTTCTCCTATAGGGATACATGTATTTGAACTCTAAATCAAACACGGTTTGTGCTAGCTCTTTGAAACTTGACACAATAAAGCAGTTTCAAGTTCTATCTCTATGGTTTGTTTGCTGTTGATGTAGCCCTAAGCAGAGACTGGCGAGAATCACTTTTCATGGAAAGGGCCTGGCCAAGCTTCCAAAAAACTACGAGTTTCCTGAAATCTCAGCACACACTTTTTCACCCAATCTTGATGAAACTTTCAAGTAATGATCAGTACACCAATCCCACTTGCCTCGCCAAATTTCGTTCTTCTAGGTTAAACCGTTCGTTGGCAGTAACCGGTTTCAATTTGAGGTTTCACTCTGTTTTCTCCTATAGGGATACATGTATTTGGAAGTCTAAATCAAACAGCGGTTTGTGCTAGCTTTTTGAAACTTGACACAATAAAGCAGTTTCAAGTTCTATCTCTATGGTTTGTTTGCTGTTGATGTAGCCCTAAGCAGAGACTGGCGAGAATCACTTTCATGGAAAGGGCCTGCCAAGCTTCCAAAAACTACGAGTTGCTGAAATCTCAGCACACACTTTTTCACCCAATCTTGATGAAACTTTCAGGTAATGATCAGTACACCAATCCCACTTGTCTCGCCAAATTTCGTTCTTCTAGGTTAAACCGTTCGTTGGCAGTAACCGGTTTCATTTTGAGTTTTCACTCTGTTTTCTCCTATAGGGATACATGTATTTGGAACTCTAAATCAAACACGGTTTGTGCTAGCTCTTTGAAACTTGACACAATAAAGAAGTTTTAAGTTCTATCTCTATGGTTTGTTTGCTGTTGATGTAGCCCTAAGCAGAGACTTGCGAGAATCACTGTCATGGAAAGGGCCTGACAAGCTTCCAAAAAACTACGAGTTACTTGAAATCTCAGCAAACGCTTTTTCACCCAATCTTGAAGATACTTTCAGGTAATGATCAGTACACCAATCCCACTTGGCTCGCCAAATTTCGTTCTTCTAGGGTTAAACCGTTCCTTTGCAGTAACCGTTTTCATTTTGAAGTTTCACTCTCTTTTCTCATATAGGGATACATGTATTTGGAACTCTAAATCAAACACGGTTTTTGCTAGCTCTTTGAAACTTGACACAATAAAGCAGTTTCAAGTTCTATCTCTATGGTTTGTTTGCTGTTGATGTAGGCCCTAAGCAGAGACTGGCGAGAATCACTTTCATGGAAGGCATGCCAAGCTTCCAAAAAACTACGAGTTGCCTGAAATCTCAGCACACACTTTTTCACCCAAACTTGATGAAACTTTCAGGTAATGATCAGTGCACCAATCCCACTTGGCTCTCCAAATTTCGTTCTTCTAGGTTAAACCGTTCGTTGGCAGTAACCGTTTCATTTTGAGGTTTCACTCTGTTTTCTCCTATAGGGATACATGTATTTGGAAGTCTAAATCAAACACGGTTTGTGCTAGCTCTTTGAAACTTGACACAATAAAGCAGTTTCAAGTTCTATCCTATGGTTTGTTTGCTGTTGATGTAGCCCTAAGCAGAGACTGGCGAGAATCACTTTCATGGAAAGGGCCTGCCAAGCTTCCAAAAAACTACGAGTTGCCTGAAATCTCAGCAAACACTTTTTCACCCAATCTTGATGAAACTTTCAGGTAAATGATCAGTACACCAAATCCCACTTGGCTCGCCAAATTTCGTTCTTCTAGGTTAAACCGTTCGTTGGCAGTAACCGGTTTCATTTTGAGGTTTCACTCTGTTTTCTCCTATAGGATACATGTATTTGGAACTCTAAATCAAACATGGTTTGTGATATCTCTTTGAAACTTGACACAATAAAGCAGTTTCAAGTTCTATCTCTAGGGTTTGTTTGCTGTTGATGTAGCCCTAAGCAGAGACTGGCGAGAATCACTTTCATGGAAAGGCCTGCCAAGCTTCCAAAAAAACTACGAGTTTCCTGAAATCTCAGCAAACACTTTTTCACCCAATCTTGATGAAACTTTCAGGTAATGATCAGTACACCAATCCCACTTGGCTCGCCAAATTTTGTTCTTCTAGGTTAAACCGTTCGTTGGCAGTAACCGGTTTCATTTTGAGGTTTCACTCTGTTTTCTCCTATAGGGATACATGTATTTGGAACTCTAAATGAAACAGGGTTCGTGCTAGCTCTTTGAAACTTGACACAATAAAGCAGTTTCAAGTTCTATCTCTATGGTTTGTTTGCCTTTGATGTAGCCCTAAGCAGAGACTGGCAAGAATCACTTTCATGGAAAGGGCCTGCCAAGCTTCAGAAAAAGTACGAGTTGCCTGAAATCTCAGCAAACACTTTTTCACACAATCTTGATGATACTTTCAGGTATTGATCAGTACACCAATCCCACTTGGCTCGCCAAATTTCGTTCTTCTAGGTTAAACCGTTCGTGGCAGTAACCGGTTCATTTTGAGGTTTCACTCTGTTTTCTCCTATAGGGATACATGTATTTGGAAGTCTAAATCAAACACGGTTTGTGCTAGCTCTTTGAAACTTGACACAATAAAGCAGTTTCAAGTTCTATCTCTATGGTTTATTTGCTGTTGATGTAGCCCTAAGCAGAGACTGGCGAGAATCACTTTCATGGAAAGGGCCTGCCAAGCTTCCAAAAAACTACGAGTTGCCTGTAATCTCAGCACACACTTTTTCACCCAATCTTGATGAAACTTTCAGGTAATGATCAGTGCACCAATCCCACTTGGCTCGCCAAATTTCGTTCTTCTAGGTTAAACCGTTCGTTGGCAGTAACCGGTTTCATTTTGAGGTTTCACTCTGTTTTCTCCTATAGGGATACATGTATTTGGAAGTCTAAATCAAACACGGTTTGTGCTAGCTCTTTGAAACTTGACACAATAAAGCAGTTTCAAGTTCTATCTCTATGGTTTGTTTGCTGTTGATGTAGCCCTAAGCAGAGACTGGCGAGAATCACTTTCATGGAAAGGGCCTGCCAAGCTTCCAAAAAACTACGAGTTGCCTGAAATCTCAGCAAACACTTTTTCACCCAATCTTGATGAAACTTTCAGGTAATGATCAGTACACCAATCCCACTTGGTTCGGCAAATTTCGTTCTTCTAGGTTAAACCGTTCGTTGGCAGTAACTGGTTAAATTTTGAGGTTTCACTCTGTTTTCTCCTATAGGGATACATGTATTTGGAACTCTAAATGAAACAGGGTTCGTGCTAGCTCTTTGAAACTTGACACAATAAAAGCAGTTTCAAGTTCTATCTCTATGGTTTGTTTGCCTTTGATGTAGCCTAAGCAGAGACTGGCGAGAATCACTTTCATGGAAAGGGCCTGCCAAGCTTCCAAAAAACTACGAGTTGCCTGAAATCTCAGCAAACACTTTTCACCCAATCTTGATGAAACTTTCAGGTAATGATCAGTACACCAATCCCACTTGGCTCGCCAAATTTCGTTCTTCTAGGTTAAACCTTTCGTTGGCAGTAACCGGTTTCATTTTGAGGTTTCACTCTGTTTTCTCCTATAGGGATACATGTATTTGGAACTCTAAATCAAACATGGTTTGTGATATCTCTTTGAAACTTGACACAATAAAGCAGTTTCAAGTTCTATCTCTAGGGTTTGTTTGCTGTTGATGTAGCCCTAAGCAGAGACTGGCGAGAATCACTTTCATGGAAAGGGCCTGCCAAGCTTCCAAAAAACTACGAGTTGCCTGAAATCTCAGCACACACTTTTTCACCCAATCTTGATGAAACTTTCAGGTAATGATCAGTACACCAATTCCACTTGGCTCGCCAAATTTCGTTCTTCTAGGTTAAACCGTTCGTTGGCAGTAACCGGTTTCATTTTGAGGTTTCACTCTGTTTTCTCCTATAGGGATACATGTATTTGGAAGTCTAAATCAAACACGGTTGTGCTAGCTCTTTGAAACTTGACACAATAAAGCAGTTTAAAGTTCTATCTCTAGGGTTTGTTTGCTGTTGATGTAGCCTAAGCAGAGACTGGCGAGAATCACTTTCATGGAAAGGGCCTGCCAAGCTTCCAAAAAACTACGAGTTGCCTGAAATCTCAGCACACACTTTTTCACCCAATCTTGATGAAACTTTCAGGTAATGATCAGTGCACCAATCCCACTTGGCTCGCCAAATTTCGTTCTTCTAGGTTAAACCGTTCGTTGGCAGTAACCGGTTTCATTTTGAGGTTTCACTCTGTTTTCTCCTATAGGGATACATGTATTTGGAAGTCTAAATCAAACACGGTTTGTGCTAACTCTTTGAAACTTGACACAATAAAGCAGTTTCAAGTTCTATCTCTATGGTTTGTTTGCTATTGATGTAGCCCTAAGCAGAGAACTGGCGAGAATCACTTTCATGGAAAGGGCCTGCCAAGCTTCCAAAAAATTACGAGTTGCCTGAAATCTCAGCAACACTTTTTCACCCAATCTTGATGAACTTTCAGGTAATGATCAGTACACCAATCCCACTTGGCTCGCCAAATTTCGTTCTCTAGGTTAAACCGTTCGTTTGGCAGTAACCGGTTTCATTTTGAGGTTTCACTCTGTTTTCTCCTATAGGGATACATGTATTTGGAACTCTAAATCAAACACGGTTTGTGCTAGCTCTTTGAAACTTGACACAATAAAGCAGTTTCAAGTTCTATCTCTATGGTTTGTTTGCTGTTGATGTAGCCCTAAGCAGAGGCTGGCGAGAATCACTTTCATGGAAAGGGCCTGCCAAGCTTCCAAAAACTACGAGTTGCCTGAAATCTCAGCACACACTTTTTCACCCAATCTTGATGAAACTTTCAGGTAATGATCAGTACACCAATCCCACTTGGCTCGCCAAATTTCGTTCTTCTAGGTTAAACCGTTCGTTGGCAGTAACCGGTTTCATTTTGAGGTTTCACTCTGTTTTCTCCTATAGGGATACATGTATTTGCAACTCTAAATCAAACACGGTTTGTGCTAGCTCTTTGAAACTTGACACAATAAAGCAGTTTCAAGTTCTATCTCTATGGTTTGTTTGCTGTTGATGTAGCCCTAAGCAGAGGCTGGCGAGAATCACTTTCATGGAAAGGGCCTGCCAAGCTTCCAAAAAACTACGAGTTGCCTGAAATCTCAGCAAACACTTTTTCACCCAATCTTGATGAAACTTTCAGGTAATGATCAGTACACCAATCCCACTTGGCTCGCCAAATTTCGTTTTTCTAGGTAAAACCGTTCATTGGCAGTAACCGGTTTCATTTGAGGTTTCACTCTGTTTTCTCCTATAGGGATACATGTATTTGGAACTCTAAATGAAACACGGTTTGTGCTAGCTCTTTGAAACTTGACACAAATAAGCAGTTTCAAGTTCTATCTCTAGGGTTTGTTTGCTGTTGATGTAGCCCTAAGCAGAGACTGGCGAGAATCACTTTCATGGAAAGGGCCTGCCAAGCTTCCAAAAAACTACGAGTTTCCTGAAATCTCAGCAAACACTTTTTCACCCAATCTTGATGAAACTTTCAGGTAATGATCAGTACACCAATCCCACTTGGCTCGCCAAATTTTGTTCTTCTAGGTTAAACCGTTCGTTGGCAGTAACCGGTTTCATTTTGAGGTTTCACTCTGTTTTCTCCTATAGGGATACATGTATTTGGAACTCTAAATGAAACAGGGTTCGTGCTAGCTCTTTGAAACTTGACACAATAAAGCAGTTTCAAGTTCTATCTCTATGGTTTGTTTGCCTTTGATGTAGCCCTAAGCAGAGACTGGCAAGAATCACTTTCATGGAAAGGGCCTGCCAAGCTTCGAAAAAAGTACGAGTTGCCTGAAATCTCAGCAAACACTTTTTCACACAATCTTGATGATACTTTCAGGTATTGATCAGTACACCAATCCCACTTGGCTCGCCAAATTTCGTTCTTCTAGGTTAAACGGTTCGTTGGCAGTAACTGGTTTCATTTTGAGGTTTCACTCTGTTTTCTCCTATAGGGATACATGTATTTGGAAGTCTAAATCAAACACGGTTTGTGCTAGCTCTTTGAAACTTGACACAATAAAGCAGTTTCAAGTTCTATCTCTATGGTTTATTTGCTGTTGATGTAGCCCTAAGCAGAGACTGGCGAGAATCACTTTCATGGAAAGGGCCTGCCAAGCTTCCAAAAAACTACGAGTTGCCTGAAATCTCAGCACACACTTTTTCACCCAATCTTGATGAAACTTTCAGGTAATGATCAGTGCACCAATCCCACTTGGCTCGCCAAATTTCGTTCTTCTAGGTTAAACCGTTCGTTGGCAGTAACCGGTTTCATTTTGAGGTTTCACTCTGTTTTCTCCTATAGGGATACATGTATTTGGAAGTCTAAATCAAACACGGTTTGTGCTAGCTCTTTGAAACTTGACACAATAAAGCAGTTTCAAGTTCTATCTCTATGGTTTGTTTGCTGTTGATGTAGCCCTAAGCAGAGACTGGCGAGAATCACTTTCATGGAAAGGGCCTGCCAAGCTTCCAAAAAACTACGAGTTGCCTGAAATCTCAGCAAACACTTTTTCACCCAATCTTGATGAAACTTTCAGGTAATGATCAGTACACCAATCCCACTTGGTTCGGCAAATTTCGTTCTTCTAGGTTAAACCGTTCGTTGGCAGTAACTGGTTACATTTTGAGGTTTCACTCTGTTTTCTCCTATAGGGATACATGTATTTGGAACTCTAAATGAAACAGGGTTCGTGCTAGCTCTTTGAAACTTGACACAATAAAGCAGTTTCAAGTTCTATCTCTATGGTTTGTTTGCCTTTGATGTAGCCCTAAGCAGAGACTGGCGAGAATCACTTTCATGGAAAGGGCCTGCCAAGCTTCCAAAAAACTACGAGTTGCCTGAAATCTCAGCAAACACTTTTTCACCCAATCTTGATGAAACTTTCAGGTAATGATCAGTACACCAATCCCACTTGGCTCGCCAAATTTCGTTCTTCTAGGTTAAACCTTTCGTTGGCAGTAACCGGTTTCATTTTGAGGTTTCACTCTGTTTTCTCCTATAGGGATACATGTATTTGGAACTCTAAATCAAACATGGTTTGTGATATCTCTTTGAAACTTGACACAATAAAGCAGTTTCAAGTTCTATCTCTAGGGTTTGTTTGCTGTTGATGTAGCCCTAAGCAGAGACTGGCGAGAATCACTTTCATGGAAAGGGCCTGCCAAGCTTCCAAAAAACTACGAGTTGCCTGAAATCTCAGCACACACTTTTTCACCCAATCTTGATGAAACTTTCAGGTAATGATCAGTACACCAATTCCACTTGGCTCGCCAAATTTCGTTCTTCTAGGTTAAACCGTTCGTTGGCAGTAACCGGTTTCATTTTGAGGTTTCACTCTGTTTTCTCCTATAGGGATACATGTATTTGGAAGTCTAAATCAAACACGGTTTGTGCTAGCTCTTTGAAACTTGACACAATAAAGCAGTTTAAAGTTCTATCTCTAGGGTTTGTTTGCTGTTGATGTAGCCCTAAGCAGAGACTGGCGAGAATCACTTTCATGGAAAGGGCCTGCCAAGCTTCCAAAAAACTACGAGTTGCCTGAAATCTCAGCACACACTTTTTCACCCAATCTTGATGAAACTTTCAGGTAATGATCAGTGCACCAATCCCACTTGGCTCGCCAAATTTCGTTCTTCTAGGTTAAACCGTTCGTTGGCAGTAACCGGTTTCATTTTGAGGTTTCACTCTGTTTTCTCCTATAGGGATACATGTATTTGGAAGTCTAAATCAAACACGGTTTGTGCTAACTCTTTGAAACTTGACACAATAAAGCAGTTTCAAGTTCTATCTCTATGGTTTGTTTGCTATTGATGTAGCCCTAAGCAGAGACTGGCGAGAATCACTTTCATGGAAAGGGCCTGCCAAGCTTCCAAAAAATTACGAGTTGCCTGAAATCTCAGCAAACACTTTTTCACCCAATCTTGATGAAACTTTCAGGTAATGATCAGTACACCAATCCCACTTGGCTCGCCAAATTTCGTTCTTCTAGGTTAAACCGTTCGTTGGCAGTAACCGGTTTCATTTTGAGGTTTCACTCTGTTTTCTCCTATAGGGATACATGTATTTGGAACTCTAAATCAAACACGGTTTGTGCTAGCTCTTTGAAACTTGACACAATAAAGCAGTTTCAAGTTCTATCTCTATGGTTTGTTTGCTGTTGATGTAGCCCTAAGCAGAGGCTGGCGAGAATCACTTTCATGGAAAGGGCCTGCCAAGCTTCCAAAAAACTACGAGTTGCCTGAAATCTCAGCACACACTTTTTCACCCAATCTTGATGAAACTTTCAGGTAATGATCAGTACACCAATCCCACTTGGCTCGCCAAATTTCGTTCTTCTAGGTTAAACCGTTCGTTGGCAGTAACCGGTTTCATTTTGAGGTTTCACTCTGTTTTCTCCTATAGGGATACATGTATTTGCAACTCTAAATCAAACACGGTTTGTGCTAGCTCTTTGAAACTTGACACAATAAAGCAGTTTCAAGTTCTATCTCTATGGTTTGTTTGCTGTTGATGTAGCCCTAAGCAGAGGCTGGCGAGAATCACTTTCATGGAAAGGGCCTGCCAAGCTTCCAAAAAACTACGAGTTGCCTGAAATCTCAGCAAACACTTTTTCACCCAATCTTGATGAAACTTTCAGGTAATGATCAGTACACCAATCCCACTTGGCTCGCCAAATTTCGTTTTTCTAGGTAAAACCGTTCATTGGCAGTAACCGGTTTCATTTTGAGGTTTCACTCTGTTTTCTCCTATAGGGATACATGTATTTGGAACTCTAAATGAAACACGGTTTGTGCTAGCTCTTTGAAACTTGACACAATATAGCAGTTTCAAGATCTATAACTATGGTTTGTTTGCTGTTGATGTAGCCCTAAGCAGAGACTGGCGAGAATCACTTTCATGGAAAGGGCCTGCCAAGCTTCCAAAAAACTACGAGTTTTCTGAAATCTCAGCAAACACTTTTTCACCCAATCTTGATGAAATTTTCAGGTAATGATCAGTACACCAATCCCACTTGGCTCGCCAAATTTCTTTCTTCTAGGTTAAACCGTTCGTTGGCAGTAACCGGTTTCATTTTGAGGTTTCACTCTGTTTTCTCCTATAGGGATACATGTATTTGGAAGTCTAAATCAAACACGGTTTGTGCTAGCTCTTTGAAACTTGACACAATAAAGCAGTTTCAAGTTCTATCTCTATGGTTTGTTTGCTGTTGATGTAGCCCTAAGCAGAGACTGGCGAGAATCACTTTCATGGAAAGGGCCTGCCAAGCTTCCAAAAAACTACGAGTTGCCTGAAATCTCAGCAAACACTTTTTCACCCAATATTGATGATACATTCAGGTAATGATCAGTACACCAATCCCACTTGGCTCGCCAAATTTCGTTCTTCTAGGTTAAACCGTTCGTTGGCAGTAACCGTTTTCATTTTGAGGTTTCACTCTGTTTTCTCCTATAGGGATAAATGTATTTGGAAGTCTAAATCAAACACGGTTTGTGCTAGCTCTTTGAAACTTGACACAATAAAGCAGTTTCATGTTCTATCTCTATGGTTTGTTTGCTATTGATGTAGCCCTAATCAGAGACTGGCGAGAATCACTTTCATGGAAAGGGCCTGCCAAGCTTCCAAAAAACTACAAGTTGCCTGAAATCTCAGCAAACACTTTTTCACCCAATCTTGATGAAACTTTCAGGTAATGATCAGTACACCAATCCCACTTGGCTCGCCAAATTTCGTTCTTCTAGGTTAAACCGTTCGTTGGCAGTAACCGGTTTCATTTTGAGGTTTCACTCTGTTTTCTCCTATAGGGATACATGTATTTGGAACTCTAAATCAAACACGGTTTGTGCTAGCTCTTTGAAACTTGACACAATAAAGCAGTTTCAAGTTCTATCTCTATGGTTTGTTTGCTGTTGATGTAGCCCTAAGCAGAGGCTGGCGAGAATCACTTTCATGGAAAGGGCCTGCCAAGCTTCCAAAAAACTACGAGTTGCCTGAAATCTCAGCACACACTTTTTCACCCAATCTTGATGAAACTTTCAGGTAATGATCAGTACACCAATCCCACTTGGCTCGCCAAATTTCGTTCTTCTAGGTTAAACCGTTCGTTGGCAGTAAACGGTTTCATTTTGAGGTTTCACTCTGTTTTCTCCTATAGGGATACATGTATTTGGAACTCTAAATGAAACACGGTTTGTGCTAGCTCTTTGAAACTTGACACAATAAAGCAGTTTCAAGTTCTGTCTCTATGGTTTGTTTGCTGTTGATGTAGCCCTAAGCAGAGACTGGCGAGAATCACTTTCATGGAAAGGGCCTGCCAAGCTTCCAAAAAACTACGAGTTGCCTGAAATCTCAGCACACACTTTTTCACCCAATCTTGATGAAACTTTCAGGTAATGATCAGTGCACCAATCCCACTTGGCTTGCCAAATTTCGTTCTTCTAGGTTAAACCGTTCGTTGGCAGTAACCGGTTTCATTTTGAGGTTTCACTCTGTTTTCTCCTATAGGGATACATGTATTTGGAAGTCTAAATCAAACACGGTTTGTGCTAGCTCTTTGAAACTTGACACAATAAAGCAGTTTCAAGTTCTATCTCTATGGTTTGTTTGCTATTGATGTAGCCCTAAACAGAGACTGGCGAGAATCACTTTCATGGAAAGGGCCTGCCAAGCTTCCAAAAAACTACGAGTTGCCTGAAATCTCAGCAAACACTTTTTCACCCAATCTTGATGAAACTTTCAGGTAATGATCAGTACACCAATCCCACTTGGCTCGCCAAATTTCGTTCTTCTAGGTTAAACCGTTCGTTGGCAGTAACCGGTTTCATTTTGAGGTTTCACTCTGTTTTCTCCTATAGGGATACATGTATTTGGAACTCTAAATCAAACACGGTTTGTGCTAGCTCTTTGAAACTTGACACAATAAAGCAGTTTCAAGTTCTATCTCTATGGTTTGTTTGCTGTTGATGTAGCCCTAAGCAGAGGCTGGCGAGAATCACTTTCATGGAAAGGGCCTGCCAAGCTTCCAAAAAACTACTTGTTTCCTGAAATCTCAGCACACACTTTTTCACCCAATCTTGATGAAACTTTCAGGTAATGATCAGTACACCAATCCCACTTGGCTCGCCAAATTTCGTTCTTCTAGGTTAAACCGTTCGTTGGCAGTAACCGGTTTCATTTTGAGGTTTCACTCTGTTTTCTCCTATAGGGATACATGTATTTGGAACTCTAAATCAAACACGGTTTGTGCTAGCTCTTTGAAACTTGACACAATAAAGCAGTTTCAAGTTCTATCTCTATGGTTTGTTTGCTGTTGATGTAGCCCTAAGCAGAGGCTGGCGAGAATCACTTTCATGGAAAGGGCCTGCCAAGCTTCCAAAAAACTACCAGTTGCCTGAAATCTCAGCACACACTTTTTCACCCAATCTTGATGAAACTTTCAGGTAATGATCAGTACACCAATCCCACTTGGCTCGCCAAATTTCGTTCTTCTAGGTTAAACCGTTCGTTGGCAGTAACCGGTTTCATTTTGAGGTTTCACTCTGTTTTCTCCTATAGGGATACATGTATTTGGAACTCTAAATCAAACACGGTTTATGCTAGCTCTTTGAAACTTGACAAAATAAAGCAGTTTCAAGTTCTATCTCTATGGTTTGTTTGCTGTTGATGTAGCCCTAAGCAGAGACTGGCGAGAATCACTTTCATGGAAAGGGCCTGCCAAGCTTCCAAAAAACTACGAGTTGCCTGAAATCTCAGCACACACTTTTTCACCCAATCTTCATGAAACTTTCAGGTAATGATCAGTACACCAATCCCACATGGCTCGCCAAATTTCGTTCTTCTAGGTTAAACCGTTCGTTGGCAGTAACCGGTTTCATTTTGAGGTTTCACTCTGTTTTCTCCTATAGGGATACATGTATTTAGAAATCTAAATCAAACACGGATTGTGCTAGCTCTTTGAAACTTGACACAATAAAGCAGTTTTAAGTTCTATCTCTATGGTTTGTTTGCTGTTGATGTAGCCCTAAGCAGAGACTGGCGAGAATCACTGTCATGGAAAGGGCCTGTCAAGCTTCCAAAAAACTAAGAGTTACCTGAAATCTCAGCAAACACTTTTTCACCCAATCTTGATGATACGTTCAGGTAATGATCAGTACACCAATCCCACTTGGCTCGCCAAATTTCGTTCTTCTAGGTTAAACCGTTCGTTTGCAGTAACCGTTTTCATTTTGAAGTTTCACTCTCTTTTCTCCTATAGGGATACATGTATTTGGAACTCTAAATCAAACACGGTTTTTGCTAGCTCTTTGAAACTTGACACAATAAAGCAGTTTCAAGTTCTATCTCTATGGTTTGTTTGCCTTTGATGTAGCCCTAAGCAGAGACTGGCAAGAATCACTTTCATGGAAAGGGCCTGCCAAGCTTCGAAAAAAGTACGAGTTGCCTGAAATCTCAGCAAACACTTTTTCACCCAATCTTGATGATACTTTCAGGTAATGATCAGTACACCAATCCCACCTAGCTCGTCAAATTTCATTCTTCTAGGTTAAACCGTTCGTTGGCAGTAACCGGTTTCATTTTGAGGTTTCACTCTGTTTTCTCCTATAGGGATACATGTATTTGGAAGTCTAAATCAAACACGGTTTGTGCTAGCTCTTTGAATCTTGACACAATAAAGCAGTTTCAAGTTCTATCTCTATGGTTTGTTTGCTATTGATGTAGCCCTAAGCAGAGACTGGCGAGAATCACTTTCATGGAAAGGGCCTGCCAAGCTTCCAAAAAACTACGAGTTGCCTGAAATCTCAGCAAACACTTTCTCACCAACACTTGATGATACTTTCAGGTAATGATCAGAACACCAATCCCACTTGGCTCGCCAAATTTCGTTCTTCTAGGTTAAACCGTTCGTTGGCAGTAACCGGTTTCATTTTGAGGTTTCACTCTGTTTTCTCCTATAGGGATACATGTATTTGGAACTCTAAATCAAACAGGGTTTGTGCTAGCTCTTTGAAACTTGACACAATAAAGCAGTTTCAAGTTCTATCTCTATGGTTTGTTTGCTGTTGATGTAGCCCTAAGCAGAGACTGGCGAGAATCACTGTCATGGAAAGGGCCTGCCAAACTTACAAAAAACTACGAGTTGCCTGAAATCTCAGCACACACTTTTTCACCCAATCTTGATGAAACTTTCAGGAAATGATCAGTACACCAATCCCACTTGGCTCGCCAAATTTCGTTCTTCTAGGTTAAACCGTTCATTGGCAGTAACCGGTTTCATTTTGAGGTTTCACTCTGTTTTCTCCTATAGGGATACATGTATTTGGAAGTCTAAATGAAACACGGATTGTGCTAGCTCTTTGAAACTTGACACAATAAAGCAGTTTCAAGTTCTATCTCTATGGTTTGTTTGCTGTTGATGTAGCCCTAAGCAGAGACTGGCGAGAATCACTGACATGGAAAGGGCCTGTCAAGCTTACAAAAAACTACGAGTTACCTGAAATCTCAGCAAACACTTTTTCACCCAATCTTGATGAAACTTTCAGGTAATGATCAGTACACCAATCCCACTTGGCTCACCAAATTTCGTTCTTCTAGGTTAAACCGTTCGTTGGCAGTAACCGGTTTCATTTTGAGGTTTTACTCTGTTTTCTCCTATACGGATACATGTATTTGGAACTCTAAATCAAACAAGGTTTGTGCTAGCTCTTTGAAACTTGACACAATAAAGCAGTTTCAAGTTCTATCTCTATGGTTTGTTTGCTATTGATGTAGCCCTAAACAGAGACTGGCGAGAATCACTTTCATGGAAAGGGCCTGCCAAGCTTCCAAAAAACTACGAGTTGCCTGAAATCTCAGCAAACACTTTTTCACCCAATCTTGATGATACTTTCAGGTAATGATCAGTACACCAATCCCACTTGGCTCGCCAAATTTCGTTTTTCTAGGTTAAACCGTTCGTTTGCAGTAACCGTTTTCATTTTGAAGTTTCACTCTCTTTTCTCCTATAGGGATACATGTATTTGGAACTCTAAATCAAACACGGTTTGTGCTAGCTCTTTGAAACTTGACACAATAAAGCAGTTTCAAGTTCTATCT
Organism: Ictidomys tridecemlineatus; assembly: GCF_052094955.1. Classification (NCBI taxonomy): domain Eukaryota; kingdom Metazoa; phylum Chordata; class Mammalia; order Rodentia; family Sciuridae; genus Ictidomys; species Ictidomys tridecemlineatus. The sequence goes on along the minus strand of NW_027523104.1, from coordinate 41,803 downwards.
CTATGGTTTGTTTGCTGTTGATGTAGCCCTAAGCAGAGACTAGCGAGAATCACTTTCATGGAAAGGGCCTGCCAAGCTTCCAAAAAACTACGAGTTGCCTGAAATCTCAGCAAACACTTTTTCACCCAATCTTGATGAAACTTTCAGGTAATGATCAGTACACCAATCCCACTTGGCTCTCCAAATTTCGTTCTTCTAGGTTAAACCGTTCGTTGGCAGTAACCGGTTTCATTTTGAGGTTTCACTCTGTTTTCTCCTATAGGGATACATGTATTTGGAAGTCTAAATCAAACACGGTTTTTGCTAGCTCTTTGAAACTTGACACAATAAAGCAGTTTCAAGTTCTATCTCTATGGTTTGTTTGCTGTTGATGTAGCCCTAAGCAGAGACTGGCGAGAATCACTTTCATGGAAAGGGCCTGCCAAGCTTCCAAAAAACTACGAGTTGTCTGAAATCTCAGGAAACACATTTGACCCAATCTTGATCAAACTTTCAGGTAATGATCAGTACACCAATCCCACTTGGCTCGCCAAATTTCGTTCTTCTAGGTTAAACCGTTCGTTGGCAGTAACCGGTTTCATTTTGAGCTTTCACTCTGTTTTCTCCTATAGGGATACATGTATTTGGAACTCTAAATCAAACACGGTTTGTGCTAGCTCTTTGAAACTTGACACAATAAAGCAGTTTCAAGTTCTATCTCTATGGTTTGTTTGCTGTTGATGTAGCCCTAAGCAGAGACTGGCGAGAATCACTTTCATGGAAAGGGCCTGCCAAGCTTCCAAAAAACTACGAGTTGCCTGAAATCTCAGCAAACACTTTTTCACCCAATCTTGATGATACTTTCAGGTAATGATCAGTACACGAATCCCACTTGGCTCGCCAAATTTCGTTCTTCTAGGTTAAACCGTTCGTTTGCAGTAACCGTTTTCATTTTGAGGTTTCACTCTGTTTTCTCCTATAGGGATACATGTATTTGGAACTCTAAATCAAACACGGTTTGTGCTAGCTCTTTGAAACTTGACACAATAAAGCAGTTTCAAGTTCTATCTCTATGGTTTGTTTGCTGTTGATGTAGCCCTAAGCAGAGACTGGCGAGAATCACTTTCATGGAAAGGGCCTGCCAAGCTTCCAAAAAACTACAAGTTCCCTGAAATCTCAGCAAACACTTTTTCACCCAATCTTGATGATACTTTCAGGTAATGATCAGTACACGAATCCCACTTGGCTCGCCCAATTTCGTTCTTCTAGGTTAAACCGTTCGTTGGCAGTAACCAGTTTAATTTTGAGGTTTCAATCTGTTTTCTCCTATAGGGATACATGTATTTGGAACTCTAAATCAAACACGGTTTGTGCTAGCTCTTTGAAACTTGACACAATAAAGCAATTTCAAGTTCTATCTCTATGGTTTGTTTGCTGTTGATGTAGCCCTAAGCAGAGACTGGCGAGAATCACTTTCATGGAAAGGGCCTGCCAAGCTTCCAAAAAACTACAAGTTGCCTGAAATCTCAGCAAACACTTTTTCACCTAATCTTGATGAAACTTTCAGGTAATGATCAGTACACCAATCCCACTTGGCTCGCCAAATTTGGTTCTTCTAGGTTAAACCGTTCGTTGGCAGTAACCGGTTTCATTTTGAGGTTTCACTCTGTTTTCTCCTATAGGGATACATGTATTTGGAACTCTAAATCAAACACGGTTTGTGCTAGCTCTTTGAATCTTGACACAATAAAGCAGTTTCAAGTTCTATCTCCATGGTTTGTTTGCTGTTGATGTAGCCCTAAGCAGAGACTGGCTAGAATCACGTTCATGGAAAGGGCCTGCCAAGCTTCCAAAAAACTACGAGTTGCCTGAAATCTCAGCAAACACTTTTTCACCCAATCTTGATGAAACTTTCAGGTAATGATCAGTACACCAATCCCACTTGGCTCGCCAAATTTCGTTCTTCTAGGTTAAACCGTTCGTTGGCAGTAACCGGATTCATTTTGAGGTTTCACTCTGTTTTCTCCTATAGGGATACATGTATTTGGAACTCTAAATCAAACACGGTTTGTGCTAGCTCTTTGAAACTTGACACAATAAAGCAGTTTCAAGTTCTATCTCTATGGTTTGTTTGCTGTTGATGTAGCCCTAAGCAGAGACTGGCGAGAATCACTTTCATGGAAAGGGCCTGCCAAGCTTCCAAAAAACTACGAGTTTCCTGAAATCTCAGCAAACACTTTTTCACCCAATCTTGATGAAACTTTCAGGTAATGATCAGTACACCAATCCCACTTGGCTCGCCAAATTTCGTTCTTCTAGGTTAAACCGTTCGTTTGCAGTAACCATTTTCATTTTGAGTTTTCACTCTGTTCTCTCCTATAGGGATACATGTATTTGGAACTCTAAATCAAACACGGTTTGTGCTAGCTCTTTGAAACTTGACACAATAAAGCAGTTTCAAGTTCTATCTCTATGGTTTGTTTGCTGTTGATGTAGCCCTAAGCAGAGACTGGCGAGAATCACGTTCATGGAAAGGGCCTGCCAAGCTTCCAAAAAACTACAAGTTGCCTGAAATCTCAGCAAACACTTTTTCACCCAATCTTGATGAAACTTTCAGGTAATGATCAGTACACCAATCCCACTTGGCTCGCCAAATTTCGTTCTTCTAGGTTAAACCGTTCCTTGGCAGTAACCGGTTTCATTTTGAGGTTTCACTCTGTTTTCTCCTATAGGGATACTTGTATTTGGAAGTCTAAATCAAACACGGTTTGTGCTAGCTCTTTGAAACTTGACACAATAAAGCAGTTTCAAGTTCTATCTCTATGGTTTGTTTGCTGTTGATGTAGCCCTAAGCAGAGACTGGCGAGAATCACTTTCATGGAAAGGGCCTGCCAAGCTTCCAAAAAACTACGAGTTGCCTGAAATCTCAGCAAACACTTTTTCACCCAATCTTGATGATACTTTCAGGTAATGATCACTACACCAATCCCACTTGGCTCACCAAATTTCGTTCTTCTAGGTTAAACGGTTCGTTGGCAGTAACCGGTTTCATTTTGACTTTTCACTCTGTTTTCTCCTATAGGGATACATGTATTTGGAACTCTAAATCAAACACGGTTTGTGCTAGCTCTTTGAAACTTGACACAATAAAGCAGTGTCAAGTTCTATCTCTATGGTTTGTTTGCTGTTGATGTAGCCCAATGCAGAGACTGGCGAGAATCACTTTCATGGAAAGGGCCTGCCAAGAATCCAAAAAACTACGAGTTGCATGAAATCTTGGCAAACACTTTTTCACCCAATCTTGATGATACTTTCAGGTAATTATCAGTACACCAATCCCACTTGGCTCACCAAATTTCGTTCTTCTAGGTTAAACCGTTCGTTGGCAGTAACCGTTTTCATTTTGAGGTTTCACTCTGTTTTCTCCTGTAGGGATACATGCGTTTGGAACTCTAAATCAAACACGGTTTGTGCTAGCTCTTTGAAACTTGACACAATAAAGCACTTTCAAGTTCTATCTCTATGGTTTGTTTGCTGTTGATGTAGCCCTAAGCAGAGACTGGCGAGAATCACTTTCATGGAAAGGGCCTGCCAAGCTTCCAAAAAACTACGAGTTGCCTGAAATCTCAGCAAACACTTTTTCACCCAATCTTGATGATACTTTCAGGTAATGATCAGTACACCAATCCCACTTGGCTCGCCACATTTCGTTCTTCTAGGTTAAACCGTTCGTTGGCAGTAACCGGTTTCATTTTGAGGTTTCACTCTGTTTTCTCCTATAGGGATACATGTATTTGGAACTCTAAATCAAACACGGTTTGCGCTAGCTCTTTGAAACTTGACACAATAAAGCAGTTTCAAGTTCTATCTCTATGGTTTGTTTGCTGTTGATGTAGCCCTAAGCAGAGACTGGCAAGAATCACTTTCATGGAAAGGGCCTGCCAAGCTTCCAAAAAACTACGAGTTTCCTGAAATCTCAGCAAACACTTTTTCACCCAATCTTGATGAAACTTTCAGGTAATGATCAGTACACCAATCCCACTTGGCTCGCCAAATTTCGTTCTTCTAGGTTAAACCGTTCGTTTGCAGTAACCATTTTCATTTTGAGTTTTCACTCTGTTCTCTCCTATAGGGATACATGTATTTGGAACTCTAAATCAAACACGGTTTGTGCTAGCTCTTTGAAACTTGACACAATAAAGCAGTTTCAAGTTCTATCTCTATGGTTTGTTTGCTGTTGATGTAGCCCTAAGCAGAGACTGGCGAGAATCACGTTCATGGAAAGGGCCTGCCAAGCTTCCAAAAAACTACAAGTTGCCTGAAATCTCAGCAAACACTTTTTCACCCAATCTTGATGAAACTTTCAGGTAATGATCAGTACACCAATCCCACTTGGCTCGCCAAATTTCGTTCTTCTAGGTTAAACCGTTCCTTGGCAGTAACCGGTTTCATTTTGAGGTTTCACTCTGTTTTCTCCTATAGGGATACTTGTATTTGGAAGTCTAAATCAAACACGGTTTGTGCTAGCTCTTTGAAACTTGACACAATAAAGCAGTTTCAAGTTCTATCTCTATGGTTTGTTTGCTGTTGATGTAGCCCTAAGCAGAGACTGGCGAGAATCACTTTCATGGAAAGGGCCTGCCAAGCTTCCAAAAAACTACGAGTTGCCTGAAATCTCAGCAAACACTTTTTCACCCAATCTTGATGATACTTTCAGGTAATGATCACTACACCAATCCCACTTGGCTCACCAAATTTCGTTCTTCTAGGTTAAACGGTTCGTTGGCAGTAACCGGTTTCATTTTGACTTTTCACTCTGTTTTCTCCTATAGGGATACATGTATTTGGAACTCTAAATCAAACACGGTTTGTGCTAGCTCTTTGAAACTTGACACAATAAAGCAGTGTCAAGTTCTATCTCTATGGTTTGTTTGCTGTTGATGTAGCCCAATGCAGAGACTGGCGAGAATCACTTTCATGGAAAGGGCCTGCCAAGAATCCAAAAAACTACGAGTTGCATGAAATCTTGGCAAACACTTTTTCACCCAATCTTGATGATACTTTCAGGTAATTATCAGTACACCAATCCCACTTGGCTCACCAAATTTCGTTCTTCTAGGTTAAACCGTTCCTTGGCAGTAACCGTTTTCATTTTGAGGTTTCACTCTGTTTTCTCCTGTAGGGATACATGCGTTTGGAACTCTAAATCAAACACGGTTTGTGCTAGCTCTTTGAAACTTGACACAATAAAGCAGTTTCAAGTTCTATCTCTATGGTTTGTTTGCTGTTGATGTAGCCCTAAGCAGAGACTGGCGAGAATCACTTTCATGGAAAGGGCCTGCCAAGCTTCCAAAAAACTACGAGTTGCCTGAAATCTCAGCAAACACTTTTTCACCCAATCTTGATGATACTTTCAGGTAATGATCAGTACACCAATCCCACTTGGCTCGCCACATTTCGTTCTTCTAGGTTAAACCGTTCGTTGGCAGTAACCGGTTTCATTTTGAGGTTTCACTCTGTTTTCTCCTATAGGGATACATGTATTTGGAACTCTAAATCAAACACGGTTTGCGCTAGCTCTTTGAAACTTGACACAATAAAGCAGTTTCAAGTTCTATCTCTATGGTTTGTTTGCTGTTGATGTAGCCCTAAGCAGAGACTGGCAAGAATCACTTTCATGGAAAGGGCCTGCCAAGCTTCCAAAAAACTACCAGTTGTCTGAAATCTCAGGAAACACTTTTTCACCCAATCTTGATGAAACTTTCAGGTAATGATCAGTACACCAATCCCACTTGGCTCGCCAAATTTCGTTCTTCTAGGTTAAACCGTTCCTTGGCAGTAACCGGTTTCATTTTGAGGTTTCACTCTGTTTTCTCCTATAGGGATACATGTATTTGGAACTCTAAATCAAACACGGTTGGTGCTAGCTCTTTGAAACTTGACACAATAAAGCAGTGTCAAGTTCTATCTCTATGATTTGTTTGCTGTTGATGTAGCCCTAAGCAGAGACTGGCGAGAATCACTTTCATGGAAAGGGCCTGCCAAGAATCCAAAAAACTACGAGTTGCATGAAATCTCAGCAAACACTTTTTCACCCAATCTTGATGACACTTTCAGGTAATTATCAGTACACCATTCCCACTTGTCTTGCCAAATTTCGTTCTTCTAGGTTAAACCGTTCGTTGGCAGTAACCGGTTTCAATTTGAGGTTTCACTGTGTTTTCTCCTGTAGGGATACATGCATTTGGAACTCTAAATCAAACATGGTTTGTGCTAGCTCTTTGAAACTTGACACAATAAAGCAGTTTCAAGTTCTATCTCTATGGTTTGTTTGCTGTTGATGTAGCCCTAAGCAGAGACTGCCGAGAATCACTTTCATGGAAAGGGCCTGCCAAGCTTCCAAAAACTACGAGTTGCCTGAAATCTCAGCAAACACTTTTTCACCCAATCTTGATAATACTTTCAGGTAATGATCACTACACCAATCCCACTTGGCTCGCCAAATTTCGTTCTTCTAGGTTAAACGGTTCGTTGGCAGTAACCGGTTTCATTTTGAGGTTTCACTCTGTTTTCTCCTATAGGGATACATGTATTGGAACTGTAAATCAAACACGGTTTGTGCTAGCTCTTTGAAACTTGACACAATAAAGCAGTTTCAAGTTCTATCTCTATGGTTTGTTTGCTGTTGATGTAGCCCTAAGCAGAGACTGGCGAGAATCACTTTCATGGAAAGGGCCTGCCAAGCTTCCAAAAAACTACCAGTTGTCTGAAATCTCAGGAAACACATTTGACCCAATCTTGATCAAACTTTCAGGTAATGATCAGTACACCAATCCCACTTGGCTCGCCAAATTTCGTTCTTCTAGGTTAAACCGTTCATTGGCAGTAACCGGTTTCATTTTGAGGTTTCACTCTGTTTTCTCCTATAGGGATACATGTATTTGGAACTCTAAATCAAACACGGTTTGTGCTAGCTCTTTGAAACTTGACACAATAAAGCAGTTTCAAGTACGATCTGTATGGTTTGTTTGCTGTTGATGTAGCCCTAAGCAGAGACTGGCGAGAATCACTTTCATGGAAAGGGCCTGCCAAGCTTCCAAAAAACTACGAGTTGCCTGAAATCTCAGCACACACTTTTTCACCCAATCTTGATGAAACGTTCAGGTAATGATCAGTACAGCAATCCCACTTGGCTTGCCAAATTTGGTTCTTCTAGGTTAAACCGTTCGTTGGCAGTAACCGGTTTCATTTTGAGGTTTCACTCTGTTTTCTCCTATAGGGATACATGTATTTGGAACTCTAAATCAAACACGGTTTGTGCTAGCTCTTTGAATCTTGACACAATAAAGCAGTTTCAAGTTCTATCTCTATGGTTTGTTTGCTGTTGATGTAGCCCTAAGCAGAGACTGGCTAGAATCACGTTCATGGAAAGGGCCTGCCAAGCTTCCAAAAAACTACGAGTTGCCTGAAATCTCAGCAAACACTTTTTCACCCAATCTTGATGAAACTTTCAGGTAATGATCAGTACACCAATCCCACTTGGCTCGCCAAATTTCGTTCTTCTAGGTTAAACCGTTCGTTGGCAGTAACCGGATTCATTTTGAGGTTTCACTCTGTTTTCTCCTATAGGGATACATGTATTTGGAAGTCTAAATCAAACACGGTTTGTGCTAGCTCTTTGAAACTTGACACAATAAAGCAGTTTCAAGTTCTATCTCTATGGTTTGTTTGCTGTTGATGTAGCCCTAAGCAGAGACTGGCGAGAATCACGTTCATGGAAAGGGCCTGCCAAGCTTCCAAAAAACTACAAGTTGCCTGAAATCTCAGCAAACACTTTTTCACCCAATCTTGATGAAACTTTCAGGTAATGATCAGTACACCAATCCCACTTGGCTCGCCAAATTTCGTTCTTCTAGGTTAAACCGTTCGTTGGCAGTAACCGGTTTCATTTTGAGGTTTCACTCTGTTTTCTCCTATAGGGATACATGTATTTGGAAGTCTAAATCAAACACGGTTTGTGCTAGCTCTTTGAAACTTGACACAATAAAGCAGTTTCAAGTTCTATCTCTATGGTTTGTTTGCTGTTGATGTAGCCCTAAGCAGAGACTGGCGAGAATCACTTTCATGGAAAGGGCCTGCCAAGCTTCCAAAAAACTACGAGTTGCCTGAAATCTCAGCAAACACTTTTTCACCCAATCTTGATGATACTTTCAGGTAATGATCACTACACCAATCCCACTTGGCTCACCAAATTTCGTTCTTCTAGGTTAAACGGTTCGTTGGCAGTAACCGGTTTCATTTTGACTTTTCACTCTGTTTTCTCCTATAGGGATACATGTATTTGGAACTCTAAATCAAACACGGTTTGTGCTAGCTCTTTGAAACTTGACACAATAAAGCAGTGTCAAGTTCTATCTCTATGGTTTGTTTGCTGTTGATGTAGCCCAATGCAGAGACTGGCGAGAATCACTTTCATGGAAAGGGCCTGCCAAGAATCCAAAAAACTACGAGTTGCATGAAATCTTGGCAAACACTTTTTCACCCAATCTTAATGATACTTTCAGGTAATTATCAGTACACCAATCCCACTTGGCTCGCCAAATTTCGTTCTTCTAGGTTAAACCGTTCGTTGGCAGTAACCGTTTTCATTTTGAGGTTTCACTCTGTTTTCTCCTGTAGGGATACATGCGTTTGGAACTCTAAATCAAACACGGTTTGTGCTAGCTCTTTGAAACTTGACACAATAAAGCAGTTTCAAGTTCTATCTCTATGGTTTGTTTGCTGTTGATGTAGCCCTAAGCAGAGACTGGCGAGAATCACTTTCATGGAAAGGGCCTGCCAAGCTTCCAAAAAACTACGAGTTGCCTGAAATCTCAGCAAACACTTTTTCACCCAATCTTGATGATACTTTCAGGTAATGATCAGTACACCAATCCCACTTGGCTCGCCACATTTCGTTCTTCTAGGTTAAACCGTTCGTTGGCAGTAACCGGTTTCATTTTGAGGTTTCACTCTGTTTTCTCCTATAGGGATACATGTATTTGGAACTCTAAATCAAACACGGTTTGCGCTAGCTCTTTGAAACTTGACACAATAAAGCAGTTTCAAGTTCTATCTCTATGGTTTGTTTGCTGTTGATGTAGCCCTAAGCAGAGACTGGCAAGAATCACTTTCATGGAAAGGGCCTGCCAAGCTTCCAAAAAACTACGAGTTGTCTGAAATCTCAGGAAACACTTTTTCACCCAATCTTGATGAAACTTTCAGGTAATGATCAGTACACCAATCCCACTTGGCTCGCCAAATTTCGTTCTTCTAGGTTAAACCATTCGTTGGCAGTAACCGGTTTCATTTTGAGGTTTCACTCTGTTTTCTCCTATAGGGATACATGTATTTGGAACTCTAAATCAAACACGGTTGGTGCTAGCTCTTTGAAACTTGACACAATAAAGCAGTGTCAAGTTCTATCTCTATGATTTGTTTGCTGTTGATGTAGCCCTAAGCAGAGACTGGCGAGAATCACTTTCATGGAAAGGGCCTGCCAAGAATCCAAAAAACTACGAGTTGCATGAAATCTCAGCAAACACTTTTTCACCCAATCTTGATGACACTTTCAGGTAATTATCAGTACACCATTCCCACTTGGCTTGCCAAATTTCGTTCTTCTAGGTTAAACCGTTCGTTGGCAGTAACCGGTTTCAATTTGAGGTTTCACTGTGTTTTCTCCTGTAGGGATACATGCATTTGGAACTCTAAATCAAACATGGTTTGTGCTAGCTCTTTGAAACTTGACACAATAAAGCAGTTTCAAGTTCTATCTCTATGGTTTGTTTGCTGTTGATGTAGCCCTAAGCAGAGACTGCCGAGAATCACTTTCATGGAAAGGGCCTGCCAAGCTTCCAAAAAACTACGAGTTGCCTGAAATCTCAGCAAACACTTTTTCACCCAATCTTGATAATACTTTCAGGTAATGATCACTACACCAATCCCACTTGGCTCGCCAAATTTCGTTCTTCTAGGTTAAACGGTTCGTTGGCAGTAACCGGTTTCATTTTGAGGTTTCACTCTGTTTTCTCCTATAGGGATACATGTATTTGGAACTGTAAATCAAACACGGTTTGTGCTAGCTCTTTGAAACTTGACACAATAAAGCAGTTTCAAGTTCTATCTCTATGGTTTGTTTGCTGTTGATGTAGCCCTAAGCAGAGACTGGCGAGAATCACTTTCATGGAAAGGGCCTGCCAAGCTTCCAAAAAACTACCAGTTGTCTGAAATCTCAGGAAACACATTTGACCCAATCTTGATCAAACTTTCAGGTAATGATCAGTACACCAATCCCACTTGGCTCGCCAAATTTCGTTCTTCTAGGTTAAACCGTTCATTGACAGTAACCGGTTTCATTTTGAGGTTTCACTCTGTTTTCTCCTATAGGGATACATGTATTTGGAACTCTAAATCAAACACGGTTTGTGCTAGCTCTTTGAAACTTGACACAATAAAGCAGTGTCAAGTACGATCTGTATGGTTTGTTTGCTGTTGATGTAGCCCTAAGCAGAGACTGGCGAGAATCACTTTCATGGAAAGGGCCTGCCAAGCTTCCAAAAAACTACGAGTTGCCTGAAATCTCAGCAAACACTTATTCACCCAATCTTGATGATACTTTCAGGTAATGATCAGTACACCAATCCCACTTGGCTCGCCAAATTTCGTTTTTCTAGGTTAAACCGTTCATTGGCAGTAACCGTTTTCATTTTGAGGTTTCACTCTGTTTTCTCCTATAGGGATACATGTATTTGGAACTCTAAATCAAACACGGTTTTTGCTAGCTCTTTGAAACTTGACACAATAAAGCAGTTTCAAGTTCTATCTCTATGGTTTGTTTGCTGTTGATGTAGCCCTAAACAGAGACTGGCGAGAATCACTTTCATGGAAAGGGCCTGCCAAGCTTCCAAAAAACTACGAGTTTCCTGTAATCTCAACAAACACTTTTTCACCCAATCTTTATGAAACTTTCAGGTAATGATCAGTACACGAATCCCACTTGGCTCGCCAAATTTTGTTCTTCTAGGTTAAACGGTTCGTTGGCAGTAACCGGTTTCATTTTGAGGTTTCACTCTGTTTTCTCCTATAGGTATACATGTATTTGGAACTCTAAATCAAACACGGTTGGTGCTAGCTCTTTGAAACTTGACACAATAAAGCAGTGTCAAGTTCTATCTCTATGGTTTGTTTGCTGTTGATGTAGCCCTAAGCAGAGACTGGCGAGAATCACTTTCATGGAAAGGGACTGCCAAGCTTCCAAAAATCTACGAGTTGCCTGAAATCTCAGCAAACACTTTTTCACCCAATCTTGATGATACTTTCAGGTAATGATCACTACACCAATCCCACTTGGCTCACCAAATTTCGTTCTTCTAGGTTAAACGGTTCGTTGGCAGTAACCGGTTTCATTTTGACTTTTCACTCTGTTTTCTCCTATAGGGATACATGTATTTGGAACTCTAAATCAAACACGGTTTGTGCTAGCTCTTTGAAACTTGACACAATATTGCAGTGTCAAGTTCTATCTCTATGGTTTGTTTGCTGTTGATGTAGCCCAATGCAGAGACTGGCGAGAATCACTTTCATGGAAAGGGCCTGCCAAGAATCCAAAAAACTACGAGTTGCATGAAATCTTGGCAAACACTTTTTCACCCAATCTTGATGATACTTTCAGGTAATTATCAGTACACCAATCCCACTTGGCTCGCCAAATTTCGTTCTTCTAGGTTAAACCGTTCGTTGGCAGTAACCGTTTTCATTTTGAGGTTTCACTCTGTTTTCTCCTGTAGGGATACATGCGTTTGGAACTCTAAATCTAACACGGTTTGTGCTAGCTCTTTGAAACTTGACACAATAAAGCAGTTTCAAGTTCTATCTCTATGGTTTGTTTGCTGTTGATGTAGCCCTAAGCAGAGACTGGCGAGAATCACTTTCATGGAAAGGGCCTGCCAAGCTTCCAAAAAACTACGAGTTGCCTGAAATCTCAGCAAACACTTATTCACCCAATCTTGATGATACTTTCAGGTAATGATCAGTACACCAATCCCACTTGGCTCGCCACATTTCGTTCTTCTAGGTTAAACCGTTCGTTGGCAGTAACCGGTTTCATTTTGAGGTTTCACTCTGTTTTCTCCTATAGGGATACATGTATTTGGAACTGTAAATCAAACACGGTTTGTGCTAGCTCTTTGAAACTTGACACAATAAAGCAGTTTCAAGTTCTATCTCTATGGTTTGTTTGCTGTTGATGTAGCCCTAAGCAGAGACTGGCAAGAATCACTTTCATGGAAAGGGCCTGCCAAGCTTCCAAAAAACTACGAGTTGTCTGAAATCTCAGGAAACACTTTTTCACCCAATCTTGATGAAACTTTCAGGTAATGATCAGTACACCAATCCCACTTGGCTAGCCAAATTTCGTTCTTCTAGGTTAAACCATTCGTTGGCAGTAACCGGTTTCATTTTGAGGTTTCACTCTGTTTTCTCCTATAGGGATACATGTATTTGGAACTCTAAATCAAACACGGTTGGTGCTAGCTCTTTGAAACTTGACACAATAAAGCAGTGTCAAGTTCTATCTCTATGATTTGTTTGCTGTTGATGTAGCCCTAAGCAGAGACTGGCGAGAATCACTTTCATGGAAAGGGCCTGCCAAGAATCCAAAAAACTACGAGTTGCATGAAATCTTAGCAAACACTTTTTCACCCAATCTTGATGACACTTTCAGGTAATTATCAGTACACCATTCCCACTTGGCTCGCCAAATTTCGTTCTTCTAGGTTAAACCGTTCGTTGGCAGTAACCGGTTTCAATTTGAGGTTTCACTGTGTTTTCTCCTGTAGGGATACATGCATTTGGAACTCTAAATCAAACATGGTTTGTGCTAGCTCTTTGAAACTTGACACAATAAAGCAGTTTCAAGTTCTATCTCTATGGTTTGTTTGCTGTTGATGTAGCCCTAAGCAGAGACTGCCGAGAATCACTTTCATGGAAAGGGCCTGCCAAGCTTCCAAAAAACTACGAGTTGCCTGAAATCTCAGCAAACACTTTTTCACCCAATCTTGATAATACTTTCAGGTAATGATCACTACACCAATCCCACTTGGCTCGCCAAATTTCGTTCTTCTAGGTTAAACGGTTCGTTGGCAGTAACCGGTTTCATTTTGAGGTTTCACTCTGTTTTCTCCTATAGGGATACATGTATTTGGAACTGTAAATCAAACACGGTTTGTGCTAGCTCTTTGAAACTTGACACAAAAAAGCAGTTTCAAGTTCTATCTCTATGGTTTCTTTGCTGTTGATGTAGCCCTAAGCAGAGACTGGCGAGAATCACTTTCATGGAAAGGGCCTGCCAAGCTTCCAAAAAACTACGAGTTGTCTGAAATCTCAGGAAACACATTTGACCCAATCTTGATCAAACTTTCAGGTAATGATCAGTACACCAATCCCACTTGGCTCGCCAAATTTCGTTCTTCTAGGTTAAACCGTTCATTGGCAGTAACCGGTTTCATTTTGAGGTTTCACTCTGTTTTCTCCTATAGGGATACATGTATTTGGAACTCTAAATCAAACACGGTTTGTGCTAGCTCTTTGAAACTTGACACAATAAAGCAGTGTCAAGTACGATCTGTATGGTTTGTTTGCTGTTGATGTAGCCCTAAGCAGAGACTGGCGAGAATCACTTTCATGGAAAGGGCCTGCCAAGCTTCCAAAAAACTACGAGTTGCCTGAAATCTCAGCAAACACTTATTCACCCAATCTTGATGATACTTTCAGGTAATGATCAGTCCACCAATCCCACTTGGCTCGCCAAATTTCGTTCTTCTAGGTTAAACCGTTTGTTGGCAGTAACCGGTTTCATTTTGAGGTTTCACTCTGTTTTCTCCTATAGGGATACATGTATTTGGAACTCTAAATCAAACACGGTTTGTGCTAGCTCTTTGAAACTTGACACAATAAAGCAGTTTCAAGTTCTATCTCTATGGTTTGTTTGCTCTTGATGTAGCCCTAAGCAGAGACTGGCGAGAATCACTTTCATGGAAAGGGCCTGCCAAGCTTCCAAAAAACTACGATTTGCCCGAAATCTCAGCAAACACTTTTTCACCCAATCTTGATGATACTTTCAGGTAATGATCAGTACACCAATCCCACTTGGCTTGCCAAATTTCGTTCTTCTAGGTTAAACCATTCGTTGGCAGTAACCGGATTAATATTGAGGTTTCACTCTGTTTTCTCCTATAGGGATACATGTATTTGGAACTCTAAATCAAACACGGTTTGTGCTAGCTCTTTGAAACTTGACACAATAAAGCAGTGTCAAGTTCTATCTCTATGATTTGTTTGCTGTTGATGTAGCCCTAAGCAGAGACTGGCGAGAATCACTTTCATGGAAAGGGCCTGCCAAGCTTCCAAAAAACTACGAGTTTCCTGAAATCTAAGCAAACACTTTTTCACCCAATCTTGAAGAAACTTTCAGGTAATGATCAGTACACCAATCCAACTTGGCTCGCCAAATTTCGTTCTTCTAGGTTAAACGGTTCGTTGGCAGTAACCGGTTTCATTTTGAGGTTTCACTCTGTTTTCTCCTGTACAAATACATGCGTTTGGAACTCTAAATCAAACACGGTTTGTGCTAGCTCTTTGAAACTTGACACAATAAAGCAGTTTCAAGTTCTATCTCTATGGTTTGTTTGCTGTTGATGTAGCCCTAAGCAGAGACTGGCGAGAATCACTTTCATGGAAAGGGACTGCCAAGCTTCCAAAAAACTACAAGTTGCCTGAAATCTCAGCAAACACTTTTTCACCCAATCTTGATGATACTTTCAGGTAATGATCACTACACCACTCCCACTTGGCTCACCAAATTTCATTCTTCTAGGTTAAACGGTTCGTTGGCAGTAACCGGTTTCATTTTGACGTTTCACTCTGTTATCTCCTATAGGGATACATGTATTTGGAACTCTAAATCAAACACGGTTTGTGCTAGCTCTTTGAAACTTGACACAATAAAGCAGTGTCAAGTTCTATCTCTATGATTTGTTTGCTGTTGATGTAGCCCTAAGCAGAGACTGGCGAGAATCACTTTCATGGAAAGGGCCTGCCAAGAATCCAAAAAACTACGAGTTGCATGAAATCTTAGCAAACACTTTTTCACCCAATCTTGATGATACTTTCAGGTAATTATCAGTACACCATTCCCACTTGGCTCGCCAAATTTCGTTCTTCTATGTTAAACCATTCGTTGGCAGTAACCGGATTAATTTTGAGGTTTCACTCTGTTTTCTCCTATAGGGATACATGTATTTGGAAGTCTAAATCAAACACGGTTTGTGCTAGCTCTTTGAAACCTGACAGAATAAAGCAGTTTCAAGTTCTATCTCTATGGTTTGTTTGCTGTTGATGTAGCACTAAGCAGAGACTGGGGAGAATCACTTTCATGGAAAGGGCCTGCCAAGCTTCCAAATAACTACGAGTTGCCTGAAATCTCAGCAAACACTTTTTCACCCAATCTTGATGATACTTTCAGGTAATGATAAGTACACCAATCCCACTTGGCTCGAAAATTTCGTTCTTCTAGGTTAAAGGGTTCGTTGGCTGTAACCGGTTTCATTTTGAGTTTTCACTGTGTTTTCTCCTATAGGGATACATGTATTTGGAACTCTAAATCAAACACGGTTTGTGCTAGCTCTTTGAAACTTTTCTCAATAAAGCAGTTTCAAGTTCTATCTCTATGGTTTGTTTGCTGTTGATGTAGCCCTAAGCAGAGACTGGCGAGAATCACTTTCATGGAAAGGGCCTGCCAAGCTTCCAAAAAACTACGAGTTGCCTGAAATCTCAGCAAACACTTTTTCACCCAATCTTGATGAAACTTTCAGGTAATGATCAGTACACCAATCCCACTTGGCTGGCCAAATTTCGTTCATCTAGGTTAAACCGTTCGTTGGCAGTAACCGGTTTCATTTTGAGGTTTCACTCTGTTTTCTCATGTAGGGATACACGCGTTTGGAACTCTAAATCAACACGGTTTGTGCTAGCTCTTTGAAACTTGACACAATAAAGCAGTTTCAAGTTCTAACTCTATGGTTTGTTTGCTGTTGATGTAGCCCTTAGCAGAGACTGGCGAGAATCACTTTCATAAAAAGGGCCTGCCAAGCTTCCAAAAAACTACGAGTTGCCTGAAATCTCAGCAAACACTTTTTCACCCAAACTTGATGAAACTTTCAGGTAATGATCAGTACACCAATCCCACTTGGCTCACCAAATTTCGTTTTTCTAGGTTAAACCGTTCATTGGCAGTAACCGTTTTCATTTTGAGGTTTCACTCTGTTTTCTCCTATAGGGATACATGTATTTGGAACTCTAAATCAAACACGGTTTTTGCTAGCTCTTTGAAACTTGACACAATAAAGCAGTTTCAGGTTCTATCTCTATGGTTTGTTTGCTGTTGATGTAGCCCTAAGCAGAGACTGCCGAGAATCACTTTCATGGAAAGGGCCTGCCAAGCTTCCAAAAAACTACGAGTTTCCTGAAATCTCAGCAAACACTTTTTCACCCAATCTTTATGAAACTTTCAGGTAATGATCAGTACACGAATCCCACTTGGCTCGCCAAATTTTGTTCTTCTAGGTTAAACGGTTCGTTGGCAGTAACCGGTTTCATTTTGAGGTTTCACTCTGTTTTCTCCTATAGGAATACATGTATTTGGAACTCTAAATCAAACACGGTTTGTGCTAGCTCTTTGAAACTTGACACAATAAAGCAGTGTCAAGTTCTATCTCTATGGTTTGTTTGCTGTTGATGTAGCCCTAAGCAGAGACTGGCAAGAATCACTTTCATGGAAAGGGCCTGCCAAGCTTCCAAAAAACTACGAGTTGCCTAAAATCTTAGCAAACACTTTTTCTCCCAATCTTGATGATACTTTCAGGTAATAATCAGTACACCAATCCCACTTGGCTCGCCAAGTTTCGTTCTTCTAGGTTAAACCGTTCGTTGGCAGTAACCGGTTTCATTTTGAGGTTTCACTCTGTTTTCTCCTGTAGGGATACATGCATTTGGAACTCTAAATCAAACACGGTTTGTGCTAGCTCTTTGAAACTTCACACAATAAAGCAGTTTCAAGTTCTATCTCTATGGTTTGTTTGCTGTTGATGTAGCCCTAAGCAGAGACTGGCGAGAATCACTTTCATGGAAAGGGACTGCCAAGCTTCCAAAAAACTACGAGTTGCCTGAAATCTCAGCAAACACTTTTTCACCCAATCTTGATGATACTTTCAGGTAATGATCACTACACCAATCCCACTTGGCTCACCAAATTTCGTTCTTCTAGGTTAAACGGTTCGTTGGCAGTAACCGGTTTCATTTTGACTTTTCACTCTGTTTTCTCCTATAGGGATACATGTATTTGGAACTCTAAATCAAACACGGTTTGTGCTAGCTCTTTGAAACTTGACACAATAAAGCAGTGTCAAGTTCTATCTCTATGGTTTGTTTGCTGTTGATGTAGCCCAATGCAGAGACTGGCGAGAATCACTTTCATGGAAAGGGCCTGCCAAGAATCCAAAAAACTACGAGTTGCATGAAATCTTGGCAAACACTTTTTCACCCAATCTTGATGATACTTTCAGGTAATTATCAGTACACCAATCCCACTTGGCTCGCCAAATTTCGTTCTTCTAGGTTAAACCGTTCGTTGGCAGTAACCGTTTTCATTTTGAGGTTTCACTCTGTTTTCTCCTGTAGGGATACATGCGTTTGGAACTCTAAATCAAACACGGTTTGTGCTAGCTCTTTGAAACTTGACACAATAAAGCAGTTTCAAGTTCTATCTCTATGGTTTGTTTGCTGTTGATGTAGCCCTAAGCAGAGACTGGCGAGAATCACTTTCATGGAAAGGGCCTGCCAAGCTTCCAAAAAACTACGAGTTGCCTGAAATCTCAGCAAACACTTTTTCACCCAATCTTGATGATACTTTCAGGTAATGATCAGTACACCAATCCCACTTGGCTCGACACATTTCGTTCTTCTAGGTTAAACCATTCGTTGGCAGTAACCGGTTTCATTTTGAGGTTTCACTCTGTTTTCTCCTATAGGGATACATGTATTTGGAACTCTAAATCAAACACGGTTTGTGCTAGCTCTTTGAAACTTGACACAATAAAGCAGTTTCAAGTTCTATCTCTATGGTTTGTTTGCTGTTGATGTAGCCCTAAGCAGAGACTGGCAAGAATCACTTTCATGGAAAGGGCCTGCCAAGCTTCCAAAAAACTACGAGTTGTCTGAAATCTCAGGAAACACTTTTTCACCCAATCTTGATGAAACTTTCAGGTAATGATCAGTACACCAATCCCACTTGGCTCGCCAAATTTCGTTCTTCTAGGTTAAACCGTTCGTTGGCAGTAACCGGTTTCATTTTGAGGTTTCACTCTGTTTTCTCCTATAGGGATACATGTATTTGGAACTCTAAATCAAACACGGTTGGTGCTAGCTCTTTGAAACTTGACACAATAAAGCAGTGTCAAGTTCTATCTCTATGATTTGTTTGCTGTTGATGTAGCCCTAAGCAGAGACTGGCGAGAATCACTTTCATGGAAAGGGCCTGCCAAGAATCCAAAAAACTACGAGTTGCATGAAATCTTAGCAAACACTTTTTCACCCAATCTTGATGACACTTTCAGGTAATTATCAGTACACCATTCCCACTTGGCTCGCCAAATTTCGTTCTTCTAGGTTAAACCGTTCGTTGGCAGTAACCGGTTTCAATTTGAGGTTTCACTGTGTTTTCTCCTATAGGGATACATGCATTTGGAACTCTAAATCAAACATGGTTTGTGCTAGCTCTTTGAAACTTGACACAATAATGCAGTTTCAAGTTCTATCTCTATGGTTTGTTTGCTGTTGATGTAGCCCTAAGCAGAGACTGCCGAGAATCACATTCATGGAAAGGGCCTGCCAAGCTTCCAAAAAACTACGGTTGCCTGAAATCTCAGCAAACACTTTTTCACCCAATCTTGATAATACTTTCAGGTAACGATCACTACACCAATCCCACTTGGCTCGCCAAATTTCGTTCTTCTAGGTTAAACGGTTCGTTGGCAGTAACCGGTTTCATTTTGAGGTTTCACTCTGTTTTCTCCTATAGGGATACATGTATTTGGAACTGTAAATCAAACACGGTTTGTGCTAGCTCTTTGAAACTTGACACAATAAAGCAGTTTCAAGTTCTATCTCTATGGTTTCTTTGCTGTTGATGTAGCCCTAAGCAGAGACTGGCGAGAATCACTTTCATGGAAAGCGCCTGCCAAGCTTCCAAAAAACTATGAGTTGTCTGAAATCTCAGGAAACACATTTGACCCAATCTTGATCAAACTTTCAGGTAATGATCAGTACACCAATCCCACTTGGCTCGCCAAATTTCGTTCTTCTAGGTTAAACCGTTCGTTGGCAGTAACCGGTTTCATTTTGAGGTTTCACTCTGTTTTCTCCTATAGGGATACATGTATTTGGAACTGTAAATCAAACACGGTTTGTGCTAGCTCTTTGAAACTTGACACAATAAAGCAGTTTCAAGTTCTGTCTCTATGGTTTGTTTGCTGTTGATGTAGCCCTAAGCAGAGACTGGCGAGAATCACTTTCATGGAAAGGGCCTGCCAAGCTTCCAAAAAACTACGAGTTGCCTGAAATCTCAGCAAACACTTTTTCACCAATCTTGACGATACTCTCAGGTAATGATCAGTACACCAATCCCACTTGGCTCGACAAATTTCATTCTTCTAGGTTAAACGGTTCGTTTGCAGTAACCAGTTTCATTTTGAGGTTTCACTCTGTTTTCTCCTATAGGGATACATGTATTTGGAACTCTAAATCAAACATGTTTTGTGCTAGCTCTTTGAAACTTGACACAATAAAGCAGTTTCAAGTTCTATCTCTATGGTTTGTTTGCTGTTGATGGAGCCCTAAGCAGAGACTGGCGAGAATCACTTTCATGGAAAGGGCCTGCCAAGCTTCCAAAAAACTACGAGTTGCCTGAAATCTCAGCAAAAACTTTTTCACCCAATCTTGATGAACCTTTCAGGTAATGATCAGTACACCAATCCCACTTGGCTCGCCCAATTTCGTTCTTCTAGGTTAAACCGTTCGTTGGCAGTAACCGGTTTCATTTTGAGGTTTCACTCTGTTTTCTCCTATAGGGATACATGTATTTGGAACTCTAAATCAAACACGGTTTGTGCTAGCTGTTTGAAACTTGACACAATAAAGCAGTTTCAAGTTCTATCTCTATGGTTTGTTTGCTGTTGATTTAGCCCTAACCAGAGACTGGCAAGAATCACTTTCATGGAAAGGGCCTGCCAAGCTTCCAAAAAACTACGAGTTGCCTGAAATCTCAGCAAACACTTTTTCACCCAATCTTGATGAAACTTTCAGGTAATGATCAGTACACCAATCCCACTTGGCTCGCCAAATTTCGTTCTTCTAGGTTAAACCGTTCGTTGGCAGTAACCGGTTTCATTTTGAGGTTTCACTCTGTTTTCTCCTATAGGGATACATGTATTTGGAACTCTAAATCAAACACGGTTTGTGCTAGCTCTTTGAAACTTGACACAATAAAGCAGTTTCAAGTTCTATCTCTATGGTTTGTTTGCTGTTGATGTAGCCCTAAGCAGAGACTGGCGAGAATCATTTTCATGGCAAGGGCCTGCCAAGCTTCCAAAAAACTACGAGTTGCCTGAAATCTCAGCAAACACTTTTTCACCCAATCTTGATGATACTTTCAGGTAATGATCAGTACACCAATCCCACTTGGCTCTCCAAATTTCGTTCTTCTAGGTTAAATCGTTCATTTGCAGTAACCGTTTTCATTTTGAGGTTTCACTCTGTTTTCTCCTATAGGGATACATGTATTTGGAACTCTAAATCAAACACGGTTTGTGAAAGCTTTTTGAAACTTGACACAATAAAGCAGTTTCCAGTTCTATCTCTATGGTTTGTTTGCTGTTGATGTAGCCCTAAGCAGAGACTGGCGAGAATCACTTTCATGGAAAGGGCCTGCCAAGCTTCCAAAAAACTACGAGTTGCCTGAAATCTCAGCAAACACTTTTTCACCCAATCTTGATGAAACGTTCAGGTAATGATCAGTACACCAATCCCACTTGGCTCGCCAAATTTCGTTCTTCTAGGTTAAACCGTTCGTTGGCAGTAACCGGTTTCATTTTGAGGTTTCACTCTGTTTTCTCCTGTAGGGATACATGTATTTGGAACTCTAAATCAAACACGGTTTGTGCTAGCTCTTTGAAACTTGACACAATAAAGCAGTTTCAAGTTCTATCTCTATGGTTTGTTTGCTGTTGATGTAGCCCTAAGCAGAGACTGGCGAGAATCACTTTCATGGAAAGGGCCTGCCAAGCTTCCAAAAAACTACGAGTTGCCTGAAATCTCAGCAAACACTTTTTCACCCAATCTTGATGAAACTTTCAGGTAATGATCAGTACACCAATCCCACTTGGCTCGCCAAATTTCGTTCTTCTAGGTTAAACCGTTCGTTGGCAGTAACCGGTTTCATTTTGAGGTTTCACTCTGTTTTCTCCTTTAGGGATACATGTATTTGGAACTCTAAATCAAACACGGTTTGTGCTAGCTCTTAAAAACTTGACACAATAAAGCAGTTTCAAGTTCTATCTCTATGGTTTGTTTGCTGTTGATGTAGCCCTAAGCAGAGACTGGCGAGAATCACTTTCATGGAAAGGGCCTGCCAAGCTTCCAAAAATCTACGAGTTTCCTGAAATCTCAGCACACACTTTTTCACCCAATCTTGATGAAACTTTCAGGTAATGATCAGTACACCAATCCCACTTGGCTCGCCAAATTTCGTTCTTCTAGGTTAAACCGTTCGTTGGCAGTAACCGGTTTCATTTTGAGGTTTCACTCTGTTTTCTCCTATAGGGATATATGTATTTGGAAGTCTAAATCAAACACGGTTTGTGCTAGCTCTTTGAAACTTGACACAATAAAGCAGTTTCAAGTTCTATCTCTATGGTTTGTTTGCTGTTGATGTAGCCCTAAGCAGAGACTGGCGAGAAGCACTTTCATGGAAAGGGCCTGCCATGCTTCCAAAACACTACGAGTTTCCTGAAATCACAGCACACACTTTTTCACCCAATCTTGATGAAACTTTCATGTAATGATCAGTACACCAATCCCATTTGGCTTGCCAAATTTCGTTCTTCTAGGTTAAATCGTTCATTTGCAGTAACCGTTTTCATTTTGAGGTTTCACTCTGTTTTCTCCTATAGGGATACATGCATTTGGAACTCTAAATCAAACACGGTTTGTGAAAGCTTTTTGAAACTTGACACAATAAAGCAGTTTCCAGTTCTATCTCTATGGTTTGTTTGCTGTTGATGTAGCCCTAAGCAGAGACTGGCGAGAATCACTTTCATGGAAAGGGCCTGCCAAGCTTCCAAAAAACTACGAGTTGCCTGAAATCTCAGCAAACACTTTTTCACCCAACCTTGATGAAACTTTCAGGTAATGATCAGTACACCAATCCCACTTGGCTCGCCAAATTTCGTTCTTCTAGGTTAAACCGTTCGTTGGCAGTAACCGGTTTCATTTTGAGGTTTCACTCTCTTTTCTCCTATAGGGATACATGTATTTGGAACTCTAAATCAAACACGGTTTGTGCTAGCTCTTTGAAACTTGACACAATAAAGCAGTTTCAAGTTCTATCTCTATGGTTTGTTTCCTGTTGATGTAGCCCTAAGCAGAGACTGGCGAGAATCACTTTCATGGAAAGGGCCTGCCAAGCTTCCAAAAAACTACGAGTTGCCTGAAATCTCAGCAAACACTTTTTCACCCAATCTTGATGAAACTTTCAGGTAATGATCAGTACACCAATCCCACTTGGCTCGCCAAATTTCGTTCTTCTAGGTTAAACCGTTCGTTGACAGTAACCGGTTTCATTTTGAGGTTTCACTCTGTTTTCTCCTATAGGGATACATGTATTTGGAACTCTAAATCAAACATGGTTTGTGCTAGCTCTTTGACACTTGACACAATAAAGCAGTTTCAAGTTCTATCACTATGGTTTGTTTGCTGTTGATGTAGCCCTAAGCAGAGACTGGCGAGAATCACTTTCATGGAAAGGGCCTGCCAAGCTTCCAAAAAACTACGAGTTTCCTGAAATCTCAGCAAACACTTTTTCACCCAACCTTGATGAAACTTTCAGGTAATGATCAGTACACCAATCCCACTTGGCTCGAAAAATTTCGTTCTTCTAGGTTAAATCGTTCATTTGCAGTAACCGTTTTCATTTTGAGGTTTCACTCTGTTTTCTCCTATAGGGATACATGTATTTGGAACTCTAAATCAAACACGGTTTGTGAAAGCTTTTTGAAACTTGACACAATAAAGCAGTTTCCAGTTCTATCTCTATGGTTTGTTTGCTGTTGATGTAGCCCTAAGCAGAGACTGGCGAGAATCACTTTCATGGAAAGGGCCTGCCAAGCTTCCAAAAAACTACGAGTTGCCTGAAATCTCAGCAAACACTTTTTCACCCAATCTTGATGAAACGTTCAGGTAATGATCAGTACACCAATCCCACTTGGCTCGCCAAATTTCGTTCTTCTAGGTTAAACCGTTCGTTGGCAGTAACCGGTTTCATTTTGAGGTTTCACTCTGTTTTCTCCTGTAGGGATACATGTATTTGGAACTCTAAATCAAACACGGTTTGTGCTAGCTCTTTGAAACTTGACACAATAAAGCAGTTTCAAGTTCTATCTCTATGGTTTGTTTGCTGTTGATGTAGCCCTAAGCAGAGACTGGCGAGAATCACTTTCATGGAAAGGGCCTGCCAAGCTTCCAAAAAACTACGAGTTGCCTGAAATCTCAGCACAAAATTTTCACCCAATCTTGATGAAACTTTCAGGTAATGATCAGTACACCAATCCCACTTGGCTCGCCAAATTTCGTTCTTCTAGGTTAAACCGTTCGTTGGCAGTAACCGGTTTCATTTTGAGGTTTCACTCTGTTTTCTCCTATAGGGATACATGTATTTGGAAGTCTAAATCAAACACGGTTTGTGCTAGCTCTTTGAAACTTGAAACAATAAAGCAGTTTCAAGTTCTATCTCTATGGTTTGTTTGCTGTTGATGTAGCCCTAAGCAGAGACTGGCGAGAATCACTTTCATGGAAAGGGCCTGCCATGCTTCCAAAACACTACGAGTTGCCTGAAATCTCAGCACACACTTTTTCACCCAATCTTGATGAAACTTTCAGGTAATGATCAGTACACCAATCCCACATGGCTCGCCAAATTTCGTTCTTCTAGGTTAAACCGTTCGTTGGCAGTAACTGGTTTCATTTTGAGGTTTCACTCTGTTTTCTCCTATAGGGATACATGTATTTGGAACTCTAAATCAAACACGGTTTGTGCTAGCTCTTTGAAACTTGACACAATAAAGCAGTTTCAAGTTCTATCTCTATGGTTTGTTTGCTGTTGATGTAGCCCTAAGCAGAGACTGGCGAGAATCACTTTCATGGAAAGGGCCTGCCAAGCTTCCAAAAAACTACGAGTTGCCTGAAATCTCAGCACACACTTTTTCACCCAATCTTGATGAAACTTTCAGGTAATGATCAGTACACCAATCCCACTTGGCTCGCCAAATTTCGTTCTTCTAGGTTAAACCGTTCGTTGGCAGTAACCGGTTTCATTTTGAGGTTTCACTCTGTTTTCTCCTATAGGGATACATGTATTTGGAACTCTAAATCAAACACGGTTTGTGCTAGCTCTTTGAAACTTGACACAATAAAGCAGTTTCAAGTTCTCTCTCTATGGTTTGTTTGCTGTTGATGTAGCCCTAAGCAGAGACTGGCGAGAATCATTTTCATGGCAAGGGCCTGCCAAGCTTCCAAAAAACTACGAGTTGCCTGAAATCTCAGCAAACACTTTTTCACCCAATCTTGATGATACTTTCAGGTAATGATCAGTACACCAATCCCACTTGGCTCTCCAAATTTCGTTCTTCTAGGTTAAATCGTTCATTTGCAGTAACCGTTTTCATTTTGAGGTTTCACTCTGTTTTCTCCTATAGGGATACATGTATTTGGAACTCTAAATCAAACACGGTTTGTGAAAGCTTTTTGAAACTTGACACAATAAAGCAGTTTCCAGTTCTATCTCTATGGTTTGTTTGCTGTTGATGTAGCCCTAAGCAGAGACTGGCGAGAATCACTTTCATGGAAAGGGCCTGCCAAGCTTCCAAAAAACTACGAGTTGCCTGAAATCTCAGCAAACACTTTTTCACCCAATCTTGATGAAACTTTCAGGTAATGATCAGTACACCAATCCCACTTGGCTCGCCAAATTTCGTTCTTCTAGGTTAAACCGTTCGTTGGCAGTAACCGGTTTCATTTTGAGGTTTCACTCTGTTTTCTCCTGTAGGGATACATGTATTTGGAACTCTAAATCAAACACGGTTTGTGCTAGCTCTTTGAAACTTGACACAATAAAGCAGTTTCAAGTTCTATCTCTATGGTTTGTTTGCTGTTGATGTAGCCCTAAGCAGAGACTGGCGAGAATCACTTTCATGGAAAGGGCCTGCCAAGCTTCCAAAAAACTACGAGTTGCCTGAAATCTCAGCAAACACTTTTTCACCCAATCTTGATGAAACTTTCAGGTAATGATCAGTACACCAATCCCACTTGGCTCGCCAAATTTCGTTCTTCTAGGTTAAACCGTTCGTTGGCAGTAACCGGTTTCATTTTGAGGTTTCACTCTGTTTTCTCCTTTAGGGATACATGTATTTGGAACTCTAAATCAAACACGGTTTGTGCTAGCTCTTAAAAACTTGACATAATAAAGCAGTTTCAAGTTCTATCTCTATGGTTTGTTTGCTGTTGATGTAGCCCTAAGCAGAGACTGGCGAGAATCACTTTCATGGAAAGGGCCTGCCAAGCTTCCAAAAAACTACGAGTTTCCTGAAATCTCAGCACACACTTTTTCACCCAATCTTGATGAAACTTTCAGGTAATGATCAGTACACCAATCCCACTTGGCTCGCCAAATTTCGTTCTTCTAGGTTAAACCGTTCGTTGGCAGTAACCGGTTTCATTTTGAGGTTTCACTGTGTTTTCTCCTATAGGGATACATGTATTTGGAACTCTAAATCAAACACGGTTTGTGGTAACTCTTTGAATCTTGACACAATAAAGCAGTTTCACGTTCTATCTCTATGGTTTGTTTGCTGTTGATGTAGCCCTAAGCAGAGACTGGCGAGAATCACTTTCATGGAAAGGGCCTGCCAAGCTTCCAAAAAACTACGAGTTCCCTGAAATCTCAGCAAACACTTTTTCACCCAATCTTGATGAAACTTTCAGGTAATGATCAGTACACTAATCCCATTTGGCTCGCCAAATTTCGTTCTTCTAGGTTAAACCGTTCGTTGGCAGTAACTGGTTTCATTTTGAGGTTTCACTCTGTTTTCTCCTATAGGGATACATGTATTTGGAACTCTAAATCAAACACGATTTGTGCTAGCTCTTTGAAACTTGACACAATAAAGCAGTTTCAAGTTCTATCTCTATGGTTTGTTTGCTGTTGATGTAGCCCTAAGCAGAGACTGGCGAGAATCACTTTCATGGAAAGGGCCTGCCAAGCTTCCAAAAAACTACGAGTTGCCTGAAATCTCAGCACACACTTTTTCACCCAATCTTGATGAAACTTTCAGGTAATGATCAGTACACCAATCCCACTTGGCTCGCCAAATTTCGTTCTTCTAGGTTAAACCGTTCGTTGGCAGTAACCGGTTTCATTTTGAGGTTTCACTCTGTTTTCTCCTATAGGGATACATGTATTTGGAACTCTAAATCAAACACGGTTTGTGCTAGCTCTTTGAAACTTGACACAATAAAGCAGTTTCAAGTTCTATCTCTATGGTTTGTTTGCTGTTGATGTAGCCCTAAGCAGAGACTGGCGAGAATCATTTTCATGGCAAGGGCCTGCCAAGCTTCCAAAAAACTACGAGTTGCCTGAAATCTCAGCAAACACTTTTTCACCCAATCTTGATGATACTTTCAGGTAATGATCAGTACACCAATCCCACTTGGCTCTCCAAATTTCGTTCTTCTAGGTTAAATCGTTCATTTGCAGTAACCGTTTTCATTTTGAGGTTTCACTCTGTTTTCTCCTATAGGGATACATGTATTTGGAACTCTAAATCAAACACGGTTTGTGAAAGCTTTTTGAAACTTGACACAATAAAGCAGTTTCCAGTTCTATCTCTATGGTTTGTTTGCTGTTGATGTAGCCCTAAGCAGAGACTGGCGAGAATCACTTTCATGGAAAGGGCCTGCCAAGCTTCCAAAAAACTACGAGTTGCCTGAAATCTCAGCAAACACTTTTTCACCCAATCTTGATGAAACTTTCAGGTAATGATCAGTACACCAATCCCACTTGGCTCGCCAAATTTCGTTCTTCTAGGTTAAACCGTTCGTTGGCAGTAACCGGTTTCATTTTGAGGTTTCACTCTGTTTTCTCCTGTAGGGATACATGTATTTGGAACTCTAAATCAAACACGGTTTGTGCTAGCTCTTTGAAACTTGACACAATAAAGCAGTTTCAAGTTCTATCTCTATGGTTTGTTTGCTGTTGATGTAGCCCTAAGCAGAGACTGGCGAGAATCACTTTCATGGAAAGGGCCTGCCAAGCTTCCAAAAAACTACGAGTTGCCTGAAATCTCAGCAAACACTTTTTCACCCAATCTTGATGAAACTTTCAGGTAATGATCAGTACACCAATCCCACTTGGCTCGCCAAATTTCGTTCTTCTAGGTTAAACCGTTCGTTGGCAGTAACCGGTTTCATTTTGAGGTTTCACTCTGTTTTCTCCTTTAGGGATACATGTATTTGGAACTCTAAATCAAACACGGTTTGTGCTAGCTCTTAAAAACTTGACACAATAAAGCAGTTTCAAGTTCTATCTCTATGGTTTGTTTGCTGTTGATGTAGCCCTAAGCAGAGACTGGCGAGAATCACTTTCATGGAAAGGGCCTGCCAAGCTTCCAAAAAACTACGAGTTTCCTGAAATCTCAGCACACACTTTTTCACCCAATCTTGATGAAACTTTCAGGTAATGATCAGTACACCAATCCCACTTGGCTCGCCAAATTTCGTTCTTCTAGGTTAAACCGTTCGTTGGCAGTAACCGGTTTCATTTTGAGGTTTCACTCTGTTTTCTCCTATAGGGATATATGTATTTGGAAGTCTAAATCAAACACGGTTTGTGCTAGCTCTTTGAAACTTGACACAATAAAGCAGTTTCAAGTTCTATCTCTATGGTTTGTTTGCTGTTGATGTAGCCCTAAGCAGAGACTGGCGAGAAGCACTTTCATGGAAAGGGCCTGCCATGCTTCCAAAACACTACGAGTTTCCTGAAATCACAGCACACACTTTTTCACCCAATCTTGATGAAACTTTCATGTAATGATCAGTACACCAATCCCATTTTGCTTGCCAAATTTCGTTCTTCTAGGTTAAATCGTTCATTTGCAGTAACCGTTTTCATTTTGAGGTTTCACTCTGTTTTCTCCTATAGGGATACATGCATTTGGAACTCTAAATCAAACACGGTTTGTGAAAGCTTTTTGAAACTTGACACAATAAAGCAGTTTCCAGTTCTATCTCTATGGTTTGTTTGCTGTTGATGTAGCCCTAAGCAGAGACTGGCGAGAATCACTTTCATGGAAAGGGCCTGCCAAGCTTCCAAAAAACTACGAGTTGCCTGAAATCTCAGCAAACACTTTTTCACCCAACCTTGATGAAACTTTCAGGTAATGATCAGTACACCAATCCCACTTGGCTCGCCAAATTTCGTTCTTCTAGGTTAAACCGTTCGTTGGCAGTAACCGGTTTCATTTTGAGGTTTCACTCTCTTTTCTCCTATAGGGATACATGTATTTGGAACTCTAAATCAAACACGGTTTGTGCTAGCTCTTTGAAACTTGACACAATAAAGCAGTTTCAAGTTCTATCTCTATGGTTTGTTTGCTGTTGATGTAGCCCTAAGCAGAGACTGGCGAGAATCACTTTCATGGAAAGGGCCTGCCAAGCTTCCAAAAAACTACGAGTTGCCTGAAATCTCAGCACACACTTTTTCACCCAATCTTGATGAAACTTTCAGGTAATGATCAGTACACCAATCCCACTTGGCTCGCCAAATTTCGTTCTTCTAGGTTAAACCGTTCGTTGGCAGTAACCGGTTTCATTTTGAGGTTTCACTCTGTTTTCTCCTATAGGGATACATGTATTTGGAACTCTAAATCAAACACGGTTTGTGCTAGCTCTTTGAAACTTGACACAATAAAGCAGTTTCAAGTTCTATCTCTATGGTTTGTTTCCTGTTGATGTAGCCCTAAGCAGAGACTGGCGAGAATCACTTTCATGGAAAGGGCCTGCCAAGCTTCCAAAAAACTACGAGTTACCTGAAATCTCAGCAAACACTTTTTCACCCAATCTTGATGAAACTTTCAGGTAATGATCAGTACACCAATCCCACTTGGCTCGCCAAATTTCGTTCTTCTAGGTTAAACCGTTCGTTGGCAGTAACCGGTTTCATTTTGAGGTTTCACTCTGTTTTCTCCTATAGGGATACATGTATTTGGAACTCTAAATCAAACACGGTTTGTGCTAGCTCTTTGACACTGACACAATAAAGCAGTTTCAAGTTCTATCACTATGGTTTGTTTGCTGTTGATGTAGCCCTAAGCAGAGACTGGCGAGAATCACTTTGATGGAAAGGGCCTGCCAAGCTTCCAAAAAACTACGAGTTTCCTGAAATCTCAGCAAACACTTTTTCACCCAACCTTGATGAAACTTTCAGGTAATGATCAGTACACCAATCCCACTTGGCTCGCCAAATTTCGTTCTTCTAGGTTAAACCGTTCGTTGGCAGTAACCGGTTTCATTTTGAGGTTTCACTCTGTTTTCTCCTATAGGGATACATGTATTTGGAACTCTAAATCAAACACGAGATGTGGTAGCTCTTTGAAACTTGACACAATAAAGCAGTTTCAAGTTCATTCTCTATGGTTTGTTTGCTGTTGATGTTGCCCTAAGCAGAGAATGGCGAGAATCACTTTCATGGAAAGGGCCTGAAAAGCTTCTAAAAAACTACGAGTTGTCTGAAATCTCAGCAAACACTTTTTCACCCAATCTTGATGAAACTTTCAGGTAATGATCAGTACACCAATCCCACTTGGCTCGCCAAATTTCGTTCTTCTAGGTTAAACCGTTCGTTGGCAGTAAACGGTTTCATTTTGAGGTTTCACTCTGTTTTCTCCTATAGGGATACATGTATTTGGAACTCTAAATCAAACACGGTTTGTGCTAGCTCTTTGAAACTTGACACAATAAAGCAGTTTCAAGTTCTATCTCTATGGTTTGTTTCCTGTTGATGTAGCCCTAAGCAGAGACTGGCGAGAATCACTTTCATGGAAAGGGCCTGCCAAGCTTCCAAAAAACTACGAGTTGCCTGAAATCTCAGCAAACACTTTTTCACCCAATCTTGATGAAACTTTCAGGTAATGATCAGTACACCAATCCCACTTGGCTCGCCAAATTTCGTTCTTCTAGGTTAAACCGTCCGTTGACAGTAACCGGTTTCATTTTGAGGTTTCACTCTGTTTTCTCCTATAGGGATACATGTATTTGGAACTCTAAATCAAACACGGTTTGTGCTAGCTCTTTGACACTTGACACAATAAAGCAGTTTCAAGTTCTATCACTATGGTTTGTTTGCTGTTGATGTAGCCCTAAGCAGAGACTGGCGAGAATCACTTTGATGGAAAGGGCCTTCCAAGCTTCCAAAAAACTACGAGTTTCCTGAAATCTCAGCAAACACTTTTTCACCCAACCTTGATGAAACTTTCAGGTAATGATCAGTACACCAATCCCACTTGGCTCGCCAAATTTCGTTCTTCTAGGTTAAACCGTTCGTTGGCAGTAACCGGTTTCATTTTGAGGTTTCACTCTGTTTTCTCCTATAGGGATACATGTATTTGGAACTCTAAATCAAACACGATATGTGGTAGCTCTTTGAAACTTGACACAATAAAGCAGTTTCAAGTTCATTCTCTATGGTTTGTTTGCTGTTGATGTAGCCCTAAGCAGAGAATGGCGAGAATCACTTTCATGGAAAGGGCCTGAAAAGCTTCTAAAAAACTACGAGTTGTCTGAAATCTCAGCAAACACTTTTTCACCCAATCTTGATGAAACTTTCAGGTAATGATCAGTACACCAATCCCACTTGGCTCGCCAAATTTCGTTCTTCTAGGTTAAACCGTTCGTTGGCAGTAACCGGTTTCATTTTGAGGTTTCACTCTGTTTTCTCCTTTAGGGATACATGTATTTGGAACTCTAAATCAAACACGGTTTGTGGTAGCTCTTTGAAACTTGACACAATAAAGCAGATTCAAGTTCTATCTCTATGGTTTGTTTGCTGTTGATGTAGCCTTAAGCAGAGACTGGCGAGAATCACTTTCATGGAAAGGGCCTGCCAAGCTTCCAAAAAACTACGAGTTGCCTGAAATCTCAGCACAACTTTTTCACCCAATCTTGATGAAACTTTCAGGTAATGATCAGTACACCAATCCCACTTGGCTCGCCAAATTTTGTTCTTCTAGGTTAAACCGTTCGTTGGCAGTAACCGGTTTCATTTTGAGGTTTCACTCTGTTTTCTCCTATAGGGATACATGTATTTGGAAGTCTAAATCAAACACGGTTTGTGCTAGCTCTTTGAAACTTGAAACAATAAAGCAGTTTCAAGTTCTATCTCTATGGTTTGTTTGCTGTTGATGTAGCCCTAAGCAGAGACTGGCGAGAATCACTTTCATGGAAAGGGCCTGCCATGCTTCCAAAACACTACGAGTTGCCTGAAATCTCAGCACACACTTTTTCACCCAATCTTGATGAAACTTTCAGGTAATGATCAGTACACCAATCCCACATGGCTCGCCAAATTTCGTTCTTCTAGGTTAAACCGTTCGTTGGCAGTAACCGGTTTCATTTTGAGGTTTCACTCTGTTTTCTCCTATAGGGATACATGTATTTGGAACTCTAAATCAAACACGGTTTGTGCTAGCTCTTTGAAACTTGACACAATAAAGCAGTTTCAAGTTCTTTCTCTATGGTTTGTTTGCTGTTGATGTAGTCCTAAGCAGAGACTGGCGAGAATCACTTTCATGGAAAGGGCCTGCCAAGCTTCCAAAAAACTACGAGTTGCCTGAAATCTCAGCAAACACTTTTTCACCCAATCTTGATGAAACTTTCAGGTAATGATCAGTACACCAATCCCACTTGGCTCGCCAAATTTCGTTCTTCTAGGTTAAACCGTTCGTTGGCAGTAACCGGTTTCATTTTGAGGTTTCACTCTGCTTTCTCCTATAGGGATACATGTATTTGGAACTCTAAATCAAACACGGTTTGTGCTAGCTCTTTGAAACTTGACACAATAAAGCAGTTTCAAGTTCTATCTCTATGGTTTGTTTGTTGTTGATGTAGCCCTAAGCAGAGACTGGCGAGAATCACTTTCATGGAAAGGGCCTGCCAAGCTTCCAAAAAACTACGAGTTGCCTGAAATGTTGGCAAACACTTTTTCAACCCATCTTGATGATACTTTCAGGTAATGATCAGTACACGAATCGCACTTTTCTCGCCAAATTTCTTTCTTCTAGGTTAAACCGTTCGTTGGCAGTAACCGTTTTCTTTTTGAGGTTTCACTCTGTTTTCTCCTATAGGGATACATGTATTTGGAACTCTAAATCAAACACGGTTTGTGCTAGTTTTTTGAAACTTGACACAATAAAGCAGTTTCAAGTTCTATCTCTATGGTTTGTTTGCTGTTGATGTAGCCCTAAGCAGAGACTGGCGAGAATCACTTTCATGGAAAGGGCCTGCCAAGCTTTCAAAAAACTACGAGTTGCCTGAAATCTCAGCAAACACTTTTTCACCCAATCTTGATGAAACTTTCAGGTAATGATCAGTACACCAATCCCACTTGGCTCGCCAAATTTCGTTCTTCTAGGTTAAACCGTTCGTTGGCAGTAACCGGTTTCATTTTGAGGTTTCACTGTGTTTTCTCCTATAGGGATACATGTATTTGGAACTCTAAATCAAACACGGTTTGTGGTAACTCTTTGAATCTTGACACAATAAAGCAGTTTCACGTTCTATCTCTATGGTTTGTTTGCTGTTGATGTAGCCCTAAGCAGAGACTGGCGAGAATCACTTTCATGGAAAGGGCCTGCCAAGCTTCCAAAAAACTACGAGTTGCCTGAAATCTCAGCAAACACTTTTTCACCCAATCTTGATGAAACTTTCAGGTAATGATCAGTACACCAATCCGACTTGGCTCGCCAAATTTCGTTCTTCTAGGTTAAACCGTTCGTTGGCAGTACCGTTTTCATTTTGAGGTTTCACTCTGTTTTCTCCTATAGGGATACATGTATTTGGAACTCTAAATCAAACACGGTTTTTGCTAGTTCTTTGAAACTTGACACAATAAAGAAGTTTTAAGTTCTATCTCTATGGTTTGTTTGCTGTTGATGTAGCCCTAAGCAGAGACTGGCGAGAATCACTTTCATGGAAAGGGCCTGCAAAGCTTCCAAAAAACTACGAGTTCCCTGAAATCTCAGCACACACTTTTTCACCCAATCTTGATGAAACTTTCAGGTAATGATCAGTACACCAATCCCACTTGGCTCGCCAAATTTCGTTCTTCTAGGTTAAACCGTTCGTTGGCAGTAACCGGTTTCATTTTGAGGTTTCACTCTGTTTTCTCCTATAGGGATACATGTATTTGGAAGTCTAAATCAAACACGGTTTGTGCTAGCTCTTTGAAACTTGAAACAATAAAGCAGTTTCAAGTTCTATCTCTATGGTTTGTTTGCTGTTGATGTAGCCCTAAGCAGAGACTGGCGAGAATCACTTTCATGGAGAGGGCCTGCCATGCTTCCAAAACACTACGAGTTGCCTGAAATCTCAGCACACACTTTTTCACCCAATCTTGATGAAACTTTCAGGTAATGATCAGTACACCAATCCCACATGGCTCGCCAAATTTCGTTCTTCTAGGTTAAACCGTTCGTTGGCAGTAACCGGTTTCATTTTGAGGTTTCACTCTGCTTTCCCCTATAGGGATACATGTATTTGGAAGTCTAAATCAAACACGGTTTGTGCTAGCTCTTTGAAACTTGACACAATAAAGCAGTTTCAAGTTCTGTCTCTATGGTTTGTTTGTTGTTGATGTAGCCCTAAGCAGAGACTGGCGAGAATCACTTTCATGGAAAGGGCCTGCCAAGCTTCCAAAAAACTACGAGTTGCCTGAAATGTTGGCAAACACTTTTTCACCCCATCTTGATGATACTTTCAGGTAATGATCAGTACACGAATCGCACTTGGCTCGCCAAATTTCGTTCTTCTTGGTTAAACCGTTCATTGGCAGTAACCGTTTTCATTTTGAGGTTTCACTCTGTTTTCTCCTATAGGGATACATGTATTTGCAACTCTAAATCAAACACGGTTTGTGCTAGTTTTTTGAAACTTGACACAATAAAGCAGTTTCAAGTTCTATCTCTATGGTTTGTTTGCTGTTGATGTAGCCCTAAGCAGAGACTGGCGAGAATCACTTTCATGGAAAGGGCCTGCCAAGCATTCAAAAAACTACGAGTTGCCTGAAATCTCAGCAAACACTTTTTCCCCCAATCTTGATGAAACTTTCAGGTAATGATCAGTACACCAATCCCACTTGGCTCGCCAAATTTCGTTCTTCTAGGTTAAACCGTTCGTTGTCAGTAACCGGTTTCATTTTGAGGTTTCACTGTGTTTTCTCCTATAGGGATACATGTATTTGGAACTCTAAATCAAACACGGTTTGTGCTAGCTCTTTGAATCTTGACACAATAAAGCAGTTTCAAGTTCTATCTCTATGGTTTGTTTGCTGTTGATGTAGCCCTAAGCAGAGACTGGCGAGAATCACTTTCATGGAAAGGGCCTGCCAAGCTTCCAAAAAACTACGAGTTGCCTGAAATCTCAGCAAACACTTTTTCACCCAATCTTGATGAAACTTTCAGGTAATGATCAGTACACTAATCCCACTTGGCTCGCCAAATTTCGTTCTTCTAGGTTAAACCGTTCGTTGGCAGTAACCGGTTTCATTTTGAGGTTTCACTCTGTTTTCTCCTATAGGGATACATGTATTTGGAACTCTAAATCAAACACGGTTTGTGCTAGCTCTTTGAAACTTGACACAATAAAGCAGTTTCAAGTTCTATCTCTATGGTTTGTTTGCTGTTCATGTAGCCCTAAGCAGAGACTGGCGAGAATCACTTTCATGGAAAGGGCCTGCCAAGCTTCCAAAGAACTACGAGTTGCCTGAAATCTCAGCACACACTTTTTCACCCAATCTTGATGAAACTTTCAGGTAATGATCAGTACACCAATCCCACTTGGCTCCCCAAATTTCGGTCTTCTAGGTTAAACCGTTCGTTGGCAGTAAAAGGTTTCATTTTGAGGTTTCACTGTGTTTTCTCCTATAAGGATACATGTATTTGGAACTCTAAATCAAACACGGTTTGTGCTAGTTTTTTGAAACTTGACACAATAAAGCAGTTTTAAGTTCTATCTCTATGGTTTGTTTGCTGTTGATGTAGCCCTAAGCAGAGACTGGCGAGAATCACTTTCATGGAAAGGGCCTGCCAAGCTTTCAAAAAACTACGAGTTGCCTGAAATCTCAGCAAACACTTTTTCACCCAATCTTGATGAAACTTTCAGGTAATGATCAGTACACCAATCCCACTTGGCTCGCCAAATTTCGTTCTTCTAGGTTAAACCGTTCGTTGGCAGTAACCGGTTTCATTTTGAGGTTTCACTGTGTTTTCTCCTATAGGGATACATGTATTTGGAACTCTAAATCAAACACGGTTAGGTCTAGCTCTTTGAAACTTGACACAATAAAGCAGTTTCAAGTTCTATCTCTATGGTTTGTTTGCTGTTGATGTAGCCCTAAGCAGAGACTGGTGAGAATCACTTTCATGGAAAGGGCCTGCCAAGCTTCCAAAAAACTACGAGTTGCCTGAAATCTCAGCAAACACTTTTTCACCCAATCTTGATGAAACTTTCAGGTAATGATCAGTACACCAATCCCACTTGGCTCGCCAAATTTCGTTCTTCTAGGTTCAACCGTTCGTTGGCAGTAACCGGTTTCATTTTGAGGTTTCACTGTGTTTTCTCCTATAGGGATACATGTATTTGGAACTCTAAATCAAACAAGGTTTGTGGTAGCTCTTTCAAACTTGACACAATAAAGCAGTTTCAAGTTCTATCTCTATGATTTGTTTGCTGTTGATGTAGCCCTAAGCAGAGAATGGTGAGAATCACTTTCATGGAAAGGGCCTGCCAAACTTCCAAAAAACTACGAGTTGCTGAAATCTCAGCACACACTTTTTCACCCAATCTTGATGAAACTTTCAGGTGATGATCAGTACACCAATCCCACTTGGCTCGCCAAATTTCGTTCTTCTAGGTTAAACCGTTCGTTGGCAGTAACCGGTTTCATTTTGAGGTTTCACTCTGTTTTCTCCTATAGGGATACATGTATTTGGAAGTCTAAATCAAAAACGGTTTGTGCTAGCTCTTTGAAACTTGACACAATAAAGCAGTTTCAAGTTCTATCTCTATGGTTTGTTTGCTGTTGATGTAGCCCTAAGCAGAGACTGGCGAGAATCACTTTCATGGAAAGGGCCTGCTAAGCTTCCAAAAAACTACGAGTTACCTGAAATCTCAGCAAACACTTTTTCACCCAATCTTGGTGAAACTTTCAGGTAATGATCAGTACACCAATCCCACTTGGCTCGCCAAATTTCGTTCTTTTAAGTTAAACCGTTCGCTGGCAGTAACCGGTTTCATTTTGAGGTTTCACTCTGTTTTCTCCTATAGGGATACATGTATTTGGAACTCTAAATCAAACACGCTTTGCGCTAGCTCTTTGAAACTTGACACAATAAAGCAGTTTCAAGTTCTATCTCTATGGTTTGTTTGCTGTTGATGTAGCCCTAAGCAGAGACTGGCGAGAATCACTTTCATGGAAAGGGCCTGCCAAGCTTCCAAAAAACTACGAGTTTCCTGAAATCTCAGCAAACACTTTTTCACCCAATCTTGATGATACTTTCAGCTAATGATCAGTACACCAATCCCACTTGGCTCGCCAAATTTCGTTCTTCTAGGTTAAACCGTTCGTTGGCAGTAACCGGTTTCATTTTGAGGTTTCACTCTATATTCTCCTATAGGGATACATGTATTTGGAACTCTAAATCAAACACGGTTTGTGCTAGCTCTTTGAAACTTGACACAATAAAGCAGTTTCAAGTTCTATCTCTATGGTTTGTTTGCTGTTGATGTAGCCCTAAGCAGAGACTGGCGAGAATCACTTTCATGGAAAGGGCCTGCCAAGCTTCCAAAAAACTACGAGTTGCCTGAAATCTCAGCACACACTTCTTCACCCAATCTTGATGAACCTTTCAGGTAATGATCAGTACACCAATCCCACTTGGCGCGCAAAATTTCGTTCTTCTAGTTTAAACCGTTCGTTGGCAGTAACCGGTTTCATTTTGAGGTTTCACTCTGTTTTCTCCTATATGGATACATGTATTTGGAACTCTAAATCAAACACGGTTTGTGCTAGCTCTTTGAAACTTGACACAATAAAGCAGTTTCAAGTTCTATCTCTATGGTTTGTTTGCTGTTGATGTAGCCCTAAGCAGAGACTGGCGAGAATCACTTTCATGGAAAGGGCCTGCCAAGCTTCCAAAAAACTACGAGTTTCCTGAAATCTCAGCAAACACATTTTCACCCAATCTTGATGAAACTTTCAGGTAATGATCAGTACACCAATCCCACTTGGCTCGCCAAATTTCGTTCTTCTAGGTTAAACCGTACGTTGGCAGTAACCGGTTTCATTTTGAGGTTTCACTCTGTTTTCTCCTATAGGGATACATGTATTTGGAACTCTAAATCAAACACGGTTTGTGCTAGCTCTTTGAAACTTGACACAATAAAGCAGTTTCCAGTTCTATCTCTATGGTTTGTTTGCTGTTGATGTAGCCCTAAGCAGAGACTGGCGAGAATCACTTTCATGGAAAGGGCCTGCCAAGCTTCCAAAAAACTACGAGTTTCCTGAAATCTCAGCAAACACTTTTTCACCCAAACTTGATGAAACTTTCAGGTAATGATCAGTACACCAATCCCACTTGGCTCGCCAAATTTCGTTCTTCTAGGTTAAACCGTTCGTTGGCAGTAACCGGTTTCATTTTGAGGTTTCACTGTGTTTTCTCCTATAGGGATACATGTATTTGGAACTCTAAATCAAACACGGTTTGTGCTAGCTCTTTGAAACTTGACACAATAAAGCAGTTTCAAGTTCTATCTCTATGGTTTGTTTGCTGTTGATGTAGCCCTAAGCAGAGAATGGCGAGAATCACTTTCATGGAAAGGGCCTGCAAAACTTCCAAAAAACTACGAGTTGCTGAAATCTCAGCACACACTTTTTCACCCAATCTTGATGAAACTTTCAGGTAATGATCAGTACACCAATCCCACTTGGCTCGCCCAATTTCGTTCTTCTAGGTTAAACCGTTCATTGGCAGTAACCGGTTTCATTTTGAGGTTTCACTCTGTTTTCTCCTATAGGGATACATGTATTTGGAACTCTAAATCAAACACGGTTTTTGCTAGCTCTTTGAAACTTGACACAATAAAGCAGTTTCAAGTTCTATCTCTATGTTTTGTTTGCTGTTGATGTAGCCCTAAGCAGAGACTGGCGAGAATCACTTTCAAGGAAAGGGCCTGCCAAGCTTCCAAAAAACTACGAGTTGCCTGAAATCTCAGCAAACACTTTTTCACCCAATCTTGATGATACTTTCAGGTAATGATCAGTACACCAATCCCACTTGGGTCGCCAAATTTCGTTCTTCTATTTTAAACCGTTCGTTGGCAGTAACCGGTTTCATTTTGAGGTTTCACTCTGTTTTCTCCTATAGGGATACATGTATTTGGAACTCTAAATCAAACACGGTTTGTGCTAGCTCTTTGAAACTTGACACAATAAAGCAGTTTCAAGTTCTATCTCTCTGGTTTGTTTGCTGTTGATGTAGCCCTAAGCAGAGACTGGCGAGAATCACTTTCATGGAAAGGGCCTGCCAAGCTTCCAAAAAACTACGAGTTGCCTGAAATCTCAACAAACACTTTTTCACCCAATCTTGATGAAACTTTCAGGTAATGATCAGTACACCAATGCCACTTGGCTCGCCAAATTTCGTTCTTCTAGGTTAAACCGTTCGTTGGCAGTAACCGGTTTCATTTTGAGGTTTCACTCTGTTTTCTCCTATAGGGATACATGTATTTGGAAGTCTAAATCAAACACGGTTTGTGCTAGCTCTTTGAAACTTGACACAATAAAGCAGTTTCAAGTTCTATCTCTATGGTTTGTTTGCTGTTGATGTAGCCCTAAGCAGAGACTGGCGAGAATCACTTTCATGGAAAGGGCCTGCCAAGCTTCCAAAAAACTACGAGTTGCCTGAAATCTCAGCAAACACTTTTTCACCCAATCTTGATGATACTTTCAGGTAATGATCAGTACACCAATCCCACTTGGCTCGCCAAATTTCGTTCTTCTATTTTAAACCGTTCGTTGGCAGTAACCGGTTTCATTTTGAGGTTTCACTCTGTTTTCTCCTATAGGGATACATGTATTTGGAACTCTAAATCAAACACGGTTTGTGCTAGCTCTTTGAAACTTGACACAATAAAGCAGTTTCAAGTTCTATCTCTATGGTTTGTTTGCTGTTGATGTAGCCCTAAGCAGAGACTGGCGAGAATCACTTTCATGGAAAGGGCCTGCCAAGCTTCCAAAAAACTACGAGTTACCTGAAATCTCAGCAAACACTTTTTCACCCAATCTTGGTGAAACTTTCAGGTAATGATCAGTACACCAATCCCACTTGGCTCGCCAAATTTCGTTCTTCTAGGTTAAACCGTTCGCTGGCAGTAACCGGTTTCATTTTGAGGTTTCACTCTGTTTTCTCCTATAGGGATACATGTATTTGGAACTCTAAATCAAACACGCTTTGCGCTAGCTCTTTGAAACTTGACACAATAAAGCAGTTTCAAGTTCTATCTCTATGGTTTGTTTGCTGTTGATGTAGCCCTAAGCAGAGACTGGCGAGAATCACTTTCATGGAAAGGGCCTGCCAAGCTTCCAAAAAACTACGAGTTTCCTGAAATCTCAGCAAACACTTTTTCACCCAATCTTGATGATACTTTCAGGTAATGATCAGTACACCAATCCCACTTGGCTCGCCAAATTTCGTTCTTCTAGGTTAAACTGTTCGTTGGCAGTAACCGGTTTCATTTTGAGGTTTCACTCTATTTTCTCCTATAGGGATACATGTATTTGGAACTCTAAATCAAACACGGTTTGTGCTAGCTCTTTGAAACTTGACACAATAAAGCAGTTTCAAGTTCTATCTCTATGGTTTGTTTGCTGTTGATGTAGCCCTAAGCAGAGACTGGCGAGAATCACTTTCATGGAAAGGGCCTGCCAAGCTTCCAAAAACTACGAGTTGCCTGAAATCTCAGCACACACTTTCTCACCCAATCTTGATGAAACTTTCAGGTAATGATCAGTACACCAATCCCACTTGGCTCGCCAAATTTCTTTCTTCTAGGTTAAACCGTTCGTTGGCAGTAACCGGTTTCATTTTGAGGTTTCACTCTGTTTTCTCCTATATGGATACATGTATTTGGAACTCTAAATCAAACACGGTTTGTGCTAGCTCTTTGAAACTTGACACAATAAAGCAGTTTCAAGTTCTATCTCTATGGTTTGTTTGCTGTTGATGTAGCCCTAAGCAGAGACTGGCGAGAATCACTTTCATGGAAAGGGCCTGCCAAGCTTCCAAAAAACTACGAGTTTCCTGAAATTTCAGCAAACACTTTTTCACCCAATCTTGATGAAACTTTCAGGTAATGATCAGTACACCAATCCCACTTGGCTCGCCAAATTTCGTTCTTCTAGGTTAAACCGTACGTTGGCAGTAACCGGTTTCATTTTGAGGTTTCAATCTGTTTTATCCTATAGGGATACATGTATTTGGAACTCTAAATCAAACACGGTTTGTGCTAGCTCTTTGAAACTTGACACAATAAAGCAGTTTCAAGTTCTATCTCTATGGTTGGTTTGCTGTTGATGTAGCCCTAAGCAGAGACTGGCGAGAATCACTTTCATGGAAAGGGCCTGCCAAGCTTCCAAAAAACTACGAGTTGCCTGAAATCTCAGCAAACACTTTTTCACCCAATCTTGATGATACTTTCAGGTAATGATCAGTACACCAATCCCACTTGGCTCGCCAAATTTCGTTCTTCTAGGTTAAACCGTTCGTTGGCAGTAACCGGTTTCATTTTGAGGTTTCACTCTGTTTTCTCCTATAGGGATACATGTATTTGGAAGTCTAAATCAAACACGGTTTGTGCTAGCTCTTTGAAACTTGACACAATAAAGCAGTTTCAAGTTCTATCTCTATGGTTTGTTTGCTGTTGATGTAGCCCTAAGCAGAGACTGGCGAGAATCACTTTCATGGAAAGGTCCTGCCAAGCTTCCAAAAAACTGCGAGTTGCCTGAAATCTCAGCACACACTTTTTCACCCAATCTTGATGAAACTTTCAGGTAATGATCAGTACACCAATCCCA
>NW_027523103.1:0-60391 GCF_052094955.1 Ictidomys tridecemlineatus | reverse complement strand
GTTGCAGAGAGCAGAGGTTTGAAACTTAGGTGCAGAAGGATCGTTAAAGAGAGAGGAGGTTGGAGACTAGGGTCAGAAAGACAGTTACACAGAGCACAGTTTGGAGACTGGGGTGCAGAAGAAATGTTGCAGTGAGCAGAGAATGAAGACTGCGGTACAGAAGTACTGTTACAAAGAGCAGAGGGTGGAGAATGGGGTGAAGAAGGAATGTCACCTAGAGGAGAGTTTGAAAACTGGGGTGCAGACGGATGTTAAAAAGAGCAGAGGCTGGAGACTGGGGTCAGAAGGACTCTTGAAGAGAACAGATGGTGAAGACTGGGGTGCAGAAGGATCGTTGCAGAGAGCAGAGGTTGGAGACTTAGGTGCAGAAGGATCACTACAGAGAGCAGAGTTTGGAGACCGGGGTGCAGTAGGATAGTTATAGAGAGCACAGGTTGGAGTCTGGGGTGCAGAAAAAATGTTGAAGAGAGCAGAGTTGGAGACTTGGGTGCAGAAGGACTTTAGCAGAGAGCAGAAGTTGGAGACTGTTGTGTAGAAGGACTGTTGCAAAGAACAGACGTTGGAGACTGGGATGCAGAAGGATTGTTGCAGAGAGCAGATGTTGGAGACTGGTGTGTAGAAGGACTTTTGCACAGAACAGAGGTTGGAGACTGGGGTGCAGAAGGACTGTTGCGAAGAGCAGAGTTTGGATACTGAGGTGCAGAACAACTGTTAAAGAGAGCATAGGTTTTAGACTGAGGTGCAGAATAAATGATATGGAAAGCAGAGTTTGGAGCCTGGGGTGCAGAAGGACTGTTACAGAGAGCTGACTTTGTAGACTGGGGTGCAGATGTACTGCTGCAGAGAACAGAGGTTGGATACTGGGATGCAGAAGGGCCGTTGAAGAGAGATGAGGTTTGAGACTGAGGTGCAGAATGACTGTTACAGAGAGCAAAGTTAAAAGAACGGGTTGCAGAAGGATCTCACAGAGAGCAAAGGTTGGAGAGTGAGGTGCAGAAGGACTTTTACAGAGAGCAGAGGTTGGATCCTGGGGTGCAGAAGGACTGTTAGAGAGAGGAGAGGTTGGAAAAAGGGATGCAAAAGGATCTTACAGAGAGCAGAGTCTGGAGACTGGGGTGCAGAAGGACTGTTGCAGAGAGTAGAGGTTGGAGATTGAGGTGCAGAAGGATCATTGCAGAGAGAAGAGTTTGGAGACTGGGGTGCAGAAAGACTGTTACAGAGAGCAGAGATTCTAGATTGGGGTGCAGAAGATCTGTTACAGAGTGCAGAGGTTAAAGACTGGGGTGGCAGAAACCCTGTTACAGAGAACAGAGTTTGGATACTTAGGTGCAGAAGGACTGTTAAGGAGGCAGAGGTTGGAGACTGAGGTGCAGAAGGATTGGTACAGAGAGAAGAGGTTGGAGACTGAGGTTTAGAAGCACTGTTACAGAGAGCAGAGGTTTGAATCTGTAGTGAAGAAGGATCGTTGCAGATAGCAGAGGTTGGAAACTGAGGTGCAGAAGGATCATTGCAAACAGCAGAGGTTGGAGACAGAGGTGGAGAAGGATCGTTACAGAGAGCAAAGGTTGGAGACTGGGTTCAGAAAGACAGTTACAGAGAGCACAGTTTGGAGACTAGGGTGTAGAAGAAATGTTGCAGTGAGCAGAGATTGGAGACTGGGGTGCTGAAGGCCTGTTACACAGAGCAGATGTTGGAGACTGGGGTGCAGAAGGACTGTTACAGATAGCACAGTTTATAGATTGGGGTGCAGAAGAATATTATAGAGAGCAGAGTTTGGAGACTGTGTTGCAGAATGATTGTTGCAGAGAACAGAGTTTTCAGACTTTGTGCAGAAGGACTGTTGCAGAGAGCAGAAGTTCGAGAGTGGGGTGCAGAAGGACTCTTTCAGAGAGCAGAACTTGGAGACTGGAGTGCAGAAGGATTTTTGCAGGGAGCAGAGGTTGGAGACTGGTGTGCAGAAGGCCTGTTACATATATCACAGTTTGGAGACTGGTGTGCAGAAGGATATTATTGAGAGCAGAGTTTGGAGACTGAGGTGCAGAAAGACTGTTACAGAGAGCAGAGTTTTCAGACTGAGGTGCAGAAGGACTGTTGCAGAGAGAACATGTTCGAGACTGGGGTGCAGAAAGAGTGTTTCAGAGACTAGAACTTGGAAACTGGGGTGGAGAAGGATTGTTGCAGGGAGCAGAGGTTGGAGACTGGGGTGCAGAAGGACTATTATAGGGAGCAGAGGTTTTAGACTGGGGTGCAGAAGGCCTGGTACAGAGAGCAGAGCTTTTACACTGTGGTGCAGAATGATTGCTGATAGCTTGTGAGCCTCCTACTGGACACCTTCTTTTCCACACAGTCCATCAGGCC
Source organism: Ictidomys tridecemlineatus (assembly GCF_052094955.1). Lineage (NCBI taxonomy): Eukaryota > Metazoa > Chordata > Mammalia > Rodentia > Sciuridae > Ictidomys > Ictidomys tridecemlineatus. Next base: position 58,033 of record NW_027523103.1, on the reverse strand, counting down.
CTCTCTCCTAACCCTGCTCTCTTTTGGCTTTATGAGCACCTGTGACTTCCACAGTCACTCTAAGCCATGACTCCCAGGCCTATCTCCTGGGAACCTGTCCCGCTGCATCCTGGAATCTTTTCGGAAAGACCCCGAAGGAACCCAGACTCCAGGCCCAACCTCCTTCCCTCCTTTTCTCTCCCCAGACACGCTCCTTCTCATTTTTTTTTTATGTTTTTAATGAGTGATCCCACTGCCACTCAGCTACCCCACAGACAAGTTTCCCTCTTGTGTCCTCTTCACCAGGACTTTAAAGTGCTCCACCCAGGGGTCCTCTTCTCAGCTTTTCTTCAAGCTCCAAATGTCACATCTTCAGTTACCAGATATTTCCTTTTAATCTGGTTTTGGCACCCGATTACTCTCACAGACTACATGAAGGTATTCTCACCAAAGCACATGGACTGTAGGGACTATTATGGCTTAGAAATAACATATCTCCCCACCAAAAGCTCAGGGTCAACCACAGTAGAAGTGTTCAGAGGTGAAATGATTAGACTGTGAGACTTGTGACCTAATCTGTGGATCCATCCATTTTTTGGGTTAATTATCTGAAAGGCCCACTGTACTGAGAGGAGTGTGGGCAGGTGGAGTGTGGCTGGGGACATGCCCTGGGGAATCACATCTTGTCCCCTGAGAACTGTCTTCTTCCGTCCACTCCCCCGCCCCAACCTTCTGGCTGCCATTATTGTTAATAATGAATTCTAATTGTGACCATGATGATGATTCAATCTAATGCCCTGCATTAATAAAGAGCATAGAGGATAAGAAAAATTGTTTGGGTATCATCCTTCACCCTACCCCACACCTGTGACCTACAAGAAATTAGCCAGTAAAATCAAGGAAAAACTTATATGTAGATAAAATTATATAAACATACATTGGGAGATTTTTTTTAATGCCCCATGAAATTGTCCCTCCTGAACTGACCTTTATATTTAAGACCTTTACAATAGCAGTATGCACATCTTCAGAGATTGTATTTTATATCCCTGAACATTTACGTTTAGTTTTCCCTTTTACACATCCACAGACCATGTACCATTTTCTCATAGTAAAATCTACTGGAACTGCCTTCTATGTGGAATTTTATTTCTTTTTCTGAAAACATCTAGATATCTACCTATAAAAGAGATTGTCATATTGATCTTTTTGATACGGAGAGTTAAAAGAAAGTACATGTCACTGATTTCTAAATGACTTGAAGTTCATCCAGGTAGTTGATAGAGAAAACAGAGAACGTAAGTAATGTCAAGTACATGTAGCTTCCAGCTCCATTTCAAAGTTGATTTATTGTAAATCAATGCTAATAATGTAACCTCTTGTTTAGGGAAATTATTTAGAGAAAGCAATACCTACAACTGAACTAGATAGTGTGGTGTTTTTAGTCATTTCTGGATAAACTTTTACTATAATTTTCGTGAACACCAAGTATCACAAGAATCCCTACTTTCTCTATTTCCTTTTCTACTTTCTCTATTCTCCTGGGGGATTTCATATTCACCCTTTGCTGTAACAGTTGCCTTCAAGACAATGACTCCCAAATCCACACCTGCAATTCTAGGCTGTCTGTGAAGGGCATTTCCACGTGAATATTTCACAGATAACTCACATTCAACATTACTCAAATCAAATCCACCAAAGCCTCCTCTACATCTGCTATTCCTCACATATTCCTGTTTTCCTGAGTGATCCCACCAGCTAACCAGCCTGCCCAAACTGAGTGGGTCTATCTGCGTGTTCTAGACCTAGAGATCTGATGATTTTCTAAAACCCAGTCTATCTCCCTCAGGATGTCCCTGTTTTCAGTCTGCACTCACCTGAAAGAGATTTATGGTCCCCTATTGTTGATACTCTGCAATCAATGATGTCCATGCTCATACTCAAGCCTGGCTTCCAGAGACGCACCTGGGCTCTCTGGTGGCCCATGGCATGGTGGGGGGGGACATTTTTCGAGGTTTCTATTGCCAAGTACCTTGCTTAGAAATCAGGCCTGACACCGCTTCACAGAGCCTATTCCCAGCCCCATAGGCTGATACCCTGCCACCTCCCCTGAAGTTGCAGGCTCCTCGGAATGACCCAGGTCTTGGCAGCATCCACTGGTACTATCCCACCAGCCCCTTGAAGCCTAGCTGGAGTCTCCATAAAAACAGGGTACATCTCTATGGAAATGGGATCCCTCCTACCGCCCCAGTGTGATGCAGCTCTCAGAGAAGCTCAATAGTGAGGGTCTTTCCATTTATAGCAATTAGGATAACCAAGTGTTCTGAGCTTGCTGAGCCTTAGATGGCAGATTCCTGCTTTATTCTTTGAGATTTCTGCCATCAATGTTGCCTGAGATGCTAACTTGCCATCCCACTAACTATAAGACAGGGTTCTCAGTAAAGTCCAATCCCACAACCAATAACACACACACACACACACACCACAACACACACACACACATGCACACGCCCATCCATCATGGTGAGCAAGGCTTTGTATCTGTGATACAGACCGAATGCACCCACCAATCACATTCACTGCTTCAAACAGATCGTGATCAGGAAACAACTGATGTCACTTGTAAAATGTGATATGTCCTGGACTATCACTGTGGTAAAAAAGAAATAGAGAAATTCAACAAATGGGAGAAAATACTTAACCTTTTAGAGACCTATAAAAATATTTAGATGTGGTTCCAACCAATACTGAGATAAAAATCATCTTGAAAAAATGCTTTCACTTCTATTTATCAATTTACGTTCTTACTTACTTTCTTACTTACTGCAGTACTTGGGATTGAACCCAGTGTCACTCTACCATGAAGCTATATCCCCAGCCCTTTCAATTATTTGGGGCGGGGGGCCTTGCAGAGTTTCAAATTTATGATCCTCCTGCCTTAGTCTCCCAAGTACCTGGGATTACAGGCAGGTGCCACTCTTCCCCATTAATTACTTATTTTTAAAATAAGGCTATTTTTAAAAATTGAACTATAATTTGTACTCAAAGAATGCACAGATCTAAAGTGTACAGGTTTATAATATTTTACATATATATGAACTACCAAAAATCAGGATATAAAACATTTTCCATCACTTTAAAAAATTCCTTCATGCTTTAACTGATATGACACCTGAGCTCCAAAAAAAAAAAAAAAAAAAAAAAACAACAAAAAACACCATTATTACTTTACCATTATAGCTGTTTTGCTAATTTTTGAACTTTATTTAAAGGAAACATACAGTATATATTTGTATCTGGCTTCTTTCACCCAGAAATTTACTTTTAAATTTGTCAGTGTAATAAATGTTCCAGTATTTGTGTTTCAAAGTAACTGAATTTTTTCACTGCATGATAAACAATGATTTGTCTTCTATTATTTGGCTGAAGGCATAATATTTGTTTGAGTTATTATGAAATTTTTACACAAGAATTTTTGTAACACTGTGCATTAATTTCCTTGGAAATATGCCAGGAATGGGATTGTTTTGAATAGAATAACTACATATTTAACTAAATTAGAAATTACTAAATATTTTTGAAAAGTAAGTGTATAGACTTCAAATTTCACCTTGAGTATCTATCGAAATAGCTAGAAAGCATGTTGTTTCATCATTATAATAACCAAAAAGAGCAGAAGAAAATGCAAATTAATGACTTTCCTTGACTTTATTAGGAATGAAGATTGTAAGGCAAACAACTAACAAAAGTCTGGGAAGAGATAAGTAACCAAAAATAATCCAGGCATTTTTTTAACTATGGGAGAACCCATAGATACATAGGAGTTTATTTTATAAAAAAAAACTCAAATAAAATAAGTTAATGGATTTCTAAAGACTAAGTATAGACTGGTTTAAGAGCATAAAGACCCAGAGGGCTATAGACATAAAGATGTTTGTATTTTTTTCTTTTTCTCCATGGATTCAACAAATGCTCAAAGGAAGACAGGGAAGTATTCTGAGAAAGTGTCTTTAACGGTATCATTTCTTGGATAGGTTGAGGGTCAAAGAGCAGCAACAGCAGCCAAAACTTCTCCCAGACCATTTCCTGATTTTTTGCATAGAACAAAAGCTGTAGTCTTCAGAGGGAAGAGTAAAAGAAACTGTTACATTAGGACACTCAAAAGAAAACCTTTGTAGCTATGGAAAGGAACAGGCTGAAATGTCTAACATCAGGAGGAATAAGAACTAGGCTCAGCCATATTGCTAGAAAGTGGGTCACTGTGAAGGCCATATCCCTGTGACTGAGTTTACAGTACCTAAGCAGGACTTCCTGGAAACATCAGAAATTATTTCTCTGTTTCCCACTAGTCCACTAACATGCATTGACTGAAAATAACAGTAGAATACAGCTGAGAATTCTTCAAGAAATAGATTATCTCTGGAGAACAGCGAAAATAGAATACACAAAAACAAGCAGGGAACAATATTAACAAACTGAACTCAGCCATATAGAATAAGGATAACATTACAGTCAATTGAGATCAATCCCAGAATGTAAGGCTGGTACAATACTCAAAAATTCAATCAACCAAATTTCCATAGTAACAGACTAAATAAGAAAAAATATATATCATTTCAATAGATGTAGAAAAAATAAAAAAATTCAATATCTATTTATGATAAAAACTATAACTAAAAGAAAATAGGGGCAAAGTCCAGTGGTAGAGTGCATGCTTAGTATGCATAAGGCTCTTAATTCAAAACCCAGCACACATACACCAAAAAAAAAATACTAGTAAAAAATGGATAGACATTTTCTAATTCATAAAAGGCATTGAGTAAATGTAATGTGCCAGACACATAGCTTATATTCTCTCAAAACTTTTTTCAGCAGTTGTGAAATAGACATCATTAATATCCTAAGCAAGGAACAAACTGAGGATTAGAGATGAGCTGACTTTTTACAAACAACATCTAGTAAACAACAGATGGATTACAATCCACATCTATCTGGACCAAGAACCTACTGTTTTAATATAATATTTTTCATTTAAGATTGAAAAAGAAACAGAAATTTTAGTTCAAAACAATGGATCACGGATTAGCATGGGTAACATGATAGAAAATCAGTAATTGTATCAATCATTTTTTTTCAGAAAATGTAATGTTTGGTGAGGTAAATTTTATAATACCAAAAAAGAAAAATACCTAAGTATATATCATTTGTCAAAATTTCTTGTATCTTATAAAACTTAAAAAATAAAAGTTTTTACTGAAAAAAATAGATCAATGTATTTAAAAGCAGGTGACTTATAATTTTACTTTTAAGAAATAATCAGAGATGATCACAGATACATATGTATTAAAGCTTCTATTCCAATATTTATGATAGTAAATGGAATGGAAGGTTTTTATGATCAATAAAAAGGGAGATATTAACTTAATTTCATGTTAGGAAATTAAGATTACAAGGCAAACAACTAAATAGAGTACAACAATATTGGGAAATTTTGCTTTGGATATTTTAAAGATACATAGAGGTAGAATGGTATGAATTCAAAGAGAGCTTTGATTTTGTGACCTGTTCTATTCTTCTGAATAACTTTCTGCACTTTCTTCATTTTTCCATAATGAAAATATATTACTTGAAATAACAGACATACAAAAAAGAATTCATCACAGTGAAGCACAGTGTTAGGAGGGAGATACTGCAGATTCAATGAGGCACAGGGGTTGATAGCTGGTTGTGCATTTTGACCAAGTCTCCATTTATTCTTACAAAAGAGTACCCATGCAAAAGTCTGTGAGAAGTTATGCTCTCTCTAAAGTCACTCCTATACGTCTCTTTCCAGAGTCCAGGCATCTCTGTATACAATATTATTTGCCATGTTGCTGCAGATTAACAAGCCTGTTTGGGGTGCTCTCAGTCCATTCTCATCATGGTCTCTTTTTCTCTGTTTTGTAGCTATGATACCATTGGAAATGAGCATTCAATCATTTGTCACTGAATTCATCTTCGTGGGATTTTCCAACCACTCCAACCTACAGGGCTGGTTCTTTTTTTTTTTTTTCGTGTCATTTACCTGACCAATCTCATGGGGAACATGCTCATAATAGTGGCCACCAGGATCAGTCCTGCTCTCCACACTCCAATGTACTTTTTACTCAGCAATTTGAGCCTCTTGGACATCTGCTACACATCCACCACCCTCCCAGTACTGCTGGTGAACTTCTTCTGGGAGAAGAAGGCCATTTCTTATGAGGGCTGCCTTTCCCAGATCTTCTTCTTGGTGACAAGTGCTGGCACAGAAGGCTTCTTACTGGCTGTGTGGCCAGTATGACTGCTGTGTGGCCACCTACCTTCCTCCTCAGTACCCAGTCATCATGAGTGTGAAGGTATGTGTTGGCCAGGTGACTGAGTCCTGTCTTTGTGGGCTGGTGAATTTGGTCACACACACGGTGCTGGCCATCACACTCACTCTGTGTTGGCCCCACCAGTTCAGCCACATTCTCTCTGACACCCCATTTCTCCTGAAGCTCTCCTGCTCAGACACCTCTGTCAAAGAGTCTGCGATCCACGTGGTCAGTGCCACCATGGGCCTGAGCTTCTGCCTCTTCACTGCAGGCTCCTACGCACTCATCATGGTGGCCATTTTGGGGATTCCCTGTGCCCAGGGCAAAAGAAAGGCCTTCTCCACCTGTGTGTCCTCCCTCACTGTCGTGGTGGTCTTCTATGGAACAGCCAACTTCCACTATGACAGGCCCAGAGAATGCTGGACACAGACACCCTGGTCTCTGTTTTCTTTTGTGTGGTGAGCCCCCTGTTGAGCCCCGTCATTCACAGCCTGAGAAGAACGAGGTCCAGAGTGCCCTGAGGAAGCTGGCTGGAGGGTGTGCATTGTTTGCACGATCAAAGTCTAGACTAATCTTCAAACTGGTGTATACAGTCATCTGAAAAAGATGCCTCCCAGGGACTTGTAGGCACCTCGTTAGAGAGTCTGTATCTGGAGCTTCAACTCCAACTCCCACTTTTAAAATCTCTGAGACTTCTTTCTCTTCTCTCTTTTCACAAACACCCTTTTCCCACTTTCAGGTTCAAGTGTGTTGGACACCTTGTGTGGGTGTTCAGCACCATCTCTGTCCTTCTGTGTTCTCCCCACACCAGAGGGACAGAAAGTACGAGAACCTAGTTTCCCACACTCCCCTGCCTGCAGGCCTCCATTTTAGGAGGTTCTCTCAAGATCAGCCAAACACTAGGCAGACAGGAAGAAAGGAAAGGAAGAAAGCGGGTTCTTTTGGATCCCATAGCACCAGCAGCAAACCAAACCTGTAGAGGCAGGAACTAATCTCCTTGGTGCCAGGAGCTGTGTGTGCAGGCTCCTAGACAGCTGTTCCAGAATGTGGGTCACAATAGCGTGGAATGAGCGTCTCTTTTCAGGGAAGTTAGGGTTTCCGTATATCGGGTGATGTCACCTGCCCTATTTTCCTTTTTTCTTCCAGATCTTCCAACCATTTTATAACTTTTTTCTGTGTCAACTTCCTCTACCCTAAGACATCAAGAGTCGTTTTTCATCTCTACCTCATCACGGTGGCACTGACCACAATAGTGGTTTACATCAGAGATGGTTCTAGATAACAGATCTGAGGAGGTAGGTTGGATGTCTGACCTGAGGGAATTGAATATGTTTATGATGTCTCAGTCCATGGGAAAGGAGACCTGATAATTCCTGGTGTGCAATGACCCAACAGAGACTTTAAGTTATCGTGGCCTGAAATCAAATGTCTATGGAAAACTGAGCTTTGGAATAGCACCATCGACCTTCAGAGTGGAAATGAACATTACAACATGACTACAGACTGCTGTTACTGACTGGAGTGAGAGACATACAGAAAAAAATGATAGGTTCAAGCATTATATTCCTCCTTGAAGTCAGGTTCAGATCATCAGAAATATTTTCTCTCTGGAAACTGATAAAGGTTAATATCAGAATAAAACATCCAATTCTCCAAATTGCAGAAGTACAGAGAAAATTATAAATCCACAATTTCTCCAGGTCTCTCTTATGTCAATTAGGACATTAGTGGGAGAATGATTGAGACCCTGTAAATTAGAATGGCAAAATACCAGTGGAATTAGACAAATCTCATAGCCTAGAACCCTGAAATGTCCATTAACCCCTTTGCTGTCAGAAGCAGCCCCTCCTTCTCCGAGGAGACTAGCTTACCCTAAATTGAAGACCCTATGGTGACTCTACCTGGGCAGTTGTCTTTTTTTTTTAAGAGAGAATGAGAGAGGAGAATAAAGGAGAGGAGAGCGGAGAGAGAGAGAGAGAGAGAGAGAGAGAGAGAGAGAGAGAGAGAGAGAGGAGAGAGAGAAATATTTAATATTCATTTTCTAGTTTTTGGCGGACACAACATTTTGTTGGTATGTGGTGCTGAGGATAGAACACTGGCCTTTCGCGTGACAGGCAAGGACACTACTGCTTGAGCCACATTCCCAGCCCAATTGTCTTTAAGATGCTCTTCCATCATCCCACATTGTCACCAGACTCTTAATTGGGGTCTGATCATAGAATGCCTCAGGTAAGAGTATAAAATATAGCCCAGGAGAGTATAAGGGTCACACGAAAATAAAAGGTAAATATTTTACTGTATTTTGTTAATAGGAGCCTTAAGAATATATAAGAGAATTTGTTGAGTCTTCTAGACCAAAGAAGTCATGACATACTGCTGGATCATCTTGAATGCAGTCACAGGGACGTAATCACAAGAAATGTTAGGGCCAAGAATTTTCCTGAGCCACGGGGAGTGGCTATTAGACTCTCTTTGGTTGATGGACTGAAATCTGGACTCAGTGTTTGCTTAAGTTCAATGAGCAATATGAACCTGGAATAATGGAGAGGGTGGTGATCAGAAATAAATAAGGTGTTGGATGGCGTGTTATGTGACCCCTTCCCTGGCCTCACAGCTGGATCTGGAGGAGGGCCTGGAGCACAAGCCTTCACTTAGGCCTGGTGGACATGCGCTCAGAAGGCAGCACCAGATCCTTGTGAAACCCGCTGCCACTGTCCTCGGAAGCCTGGGAAGATATTAACAGATCGCATCGTTGAAACGGGCTCCCTGATTTCAGTGAGAATAAGGGGACCCTAAAGTATAAGATGCCATGTGGTGGAGCAGTGATCAGAACATTCGAATCTGTAGAGATTTTTGACAGTGGTAAATGATTGTGGTATTTATAGATGGGAAAAAATTGGCACCCTCCTAGAATAGTGCCTGTCCCATGTAATGTGAAACTCTTCTTTTCAAACTTCATTGGTGCATTGTATTGGTCCATGATGGTGGGATTTGCTGACACATATTTGAACATGCACACAAAATAACCGTGAACTTTGGCCAATATCATTCCAATATTTCCCTTTTCCTCACCTCCTCCCCTGGTTCCTTGACACTACTGGTCTTCCTTCAACTTTCATGATGAGACTCCCTTCCCAAGATTCCTTCCTTTTCCCCCTCAGTCTTTAACAGAGGAAAAACATATGGCCCTTAACTTTCTGAGTTGCTTATTTTCCTTAATGTTCTGAAGATCCATCCATCTTCCAGCATGACATAATTTCGTTCTTCTTTATGGCTGAATGAAATTCCAGTGTGCATATACCAGATGTTCTTTATCTATTCGTCCACTGATGTCACCTCGGCTGGTTCATGGGCATTTATGTGTCATTATAGTATGATGACTTCGATCCGCTGTGATAAATACCAAGCAGAGGTAGAGCTGGGTCGCAGGTTTGTCTATGGCTACTCCTGAGGAGCCTCTATCCCGATTTCCGTGGTGGTTGTGCTGATTTACATGTCCACCAACAGGATGAGAGTGCTCCTTTCTCTTCAATTGTCTCCTTGTCACACTCGTTTCTGTTTGTATTCTTGGTGGTTGCCTTTGTCACTGAAGTGAGATGAAATCTCAGGGTAGTCTTGACTTGCAAGTATTTTCATATATTTGTTGGCCACTCACATATTTTCTTCTAAGATGTGTCTGTTTAGTTCATTTATTTTCCCATTTGGTAATTGGGTTATTTGATAATTGGGTTATTTAATAATTGTGGTTTGATGTTAAGTTTTATGAGTTCTTTATTAATATTCTGAATATTCATCCTCTTTTAGAAGAGCACCTCATAAAGATTTTCTCTCTTTCCGTAGGTTCTCTCTTCATATTCTAATTGACTCCTTTGCTGTGCAGAACCTTCTTAATTTGATTCCATCCCATTAGCTAACTTTTGGTATTATCTCCTGAGCTTTGGCATCCTATTGAGAAAGTCATTGCCTCTGCCTGTAGGTTGGAGTATTGACTTTGTTTTTTACTAGAAACTGCATAATTTCTGGTATAGTGTATGGGTCTTTAATGCATTTTGAGTTGATTTTTTGCAGGGTGAACGATAGTTCAAGTCTCATTCTTCTGCATTTGGACAGGGGTGTAGAAGGACTTTTTCCGAGAGTAGATGTTAAAGACTGGGGTGCAGAAGAAATGTTGCAGAGAGCAGAAGTTGGAAACTGAGGTGCAGAAGGACTGTTACAGAAAGCAGAATTTGGAGACTGGGGTGCACAAAGATCATTGCAGAAAGCAGAGTTTTCAGACTGAGGTGCAGAAGGACTGTTGCAGAGAACAGGTGTTGGAAACTGAGGTTCAGAATGACTATTGCAAAGAGCAGAGGTTGGAGACTGGGGTGAAGAAGGATGGTTGCAGAGAGCAGAGGTTGGAGACTGGTGTGCAGAAGGACTGTTACAGAGAGCAGAGTTTGGAGACTTGGTTGCAGAAGGATCTTACAGAAAGCAGAGTTAGGAGACTGAGGTGCAGAAGGACTGTAACAGAGAGCAAAGTTTGGAGACTGTGGTGCAGAAGGACTGATACAGAAAGCAGAGGTTGGAGACTAGGGTGCAGAAGAACCATTACAGAGTGCAGAAGTGGGAGACTGCGGTACAGAAGGACTGATACAGAGAGCAGAGATTGGAATTTTGGGAGCAGAAGGACTGTTTCAGAGAACAGAGGTTGAAGACTGGGTTGAAGCAGGACCGTTGAAGAAAGAAGAGGTTGGAGACTGGGTTGGAGAAGGAATGTTACAAAGAGCAGAGTTTGGAAACTGGAGAGCAGAAGGACCTTACAGAGAACAAAGTTTGGAGACTGGGTGCAGAAGGAGTGTTAAGGAGAGGAGACGTTGGAGACTGGGGTGAGAAGGATCGTTTCTGAGAGCAGAGGTTGGAGACTGGGGTGCATAAGGACGGTTGCAGAGAGCAGAGGTTGGAGACTGAGTTGCAAAAAAACTGTTACAGAGAGCAGTGTTTGAAGAGTGAGGTCCAGAAGGATCGTTGAAGACAGCAGAAGTTGGAGACGGAGTTGCAGAAGAATCGTTACAGAGAGAAGAGGTGGAGACTGGGCTGCAGAAGGATCGTTACAGAGAGTAGAGGTGGGAGACTGGGGTGCAGAAGGACTGTTACAGAGAGAACAGGTTAAAGACTGGGGTGCAGAAGGAATGTTGCAGAAAGCAGAGTTTGGAGACTGGGGTGCAGAAGGATTGTTGGAGAGAGCAGAGTTTGGAGACTGAGATGCAGAAGGACTGTTAAACAGAGAAGACGTTGAAGATTGGGGTGAAGAATTATGATACAGAAAGCTGAGGTGGGAGCCTGGGGTGCAGAAGGACCGTTAAAGAGAGCAGAGGTTGGAGATTGGCATGCAGAAGGACTGTTTCAGAGAGCAGAGTTTGGAGACTGGGGTGCAGAATCCCTGCTACAGAGAGCAGAGGTTGGAGACTGGGATGCAGAAGGACTGTTATAGAGAGCAGGATTTTGAGGCTGGGTTGCAGAAGGACTGTTATAGAGAGCAGGATTTTGAGGCTGGGTTGCAGAAGGATCTTACAGAGAGCAGAAGTTGGTGACTGAGGTGCAGGACGACTGTTACAGAGAGCAGTGGTTGGAGACTGGAATGCAGAAAGATAGTGCAGAGAATATAGGCTTCAGCCTGAGGTTCAGAAGGACTTTTACAGAGAGCAGAAGATGGAGACTGAGGTGCAGAAGGACTGTTACAGAAAAAAACGTTGGAAATTGGGGTGCACAGGGACCGTTACAGAAAGCAGAGGTTGGAGACTGTGGTATACAAAGACTGTAACAGAGAGCAGAGCTTGGAGAATATGGTGGAGAAGGACTGGTACAGAGAGCAGAGGTTGGAGACTGGGGTGCAGAAAGACTGTTAAACAGAGCAGAGGTTGAAGACTGGAGTGTAAAAGGACTGTTGCAGAGAGCAGAGGTTGGAGACTTGGGTGCAAAAGGACTCTTGCAGAGAGCAGAATTTGGAGACTGAGGTGCAGAAGGTCTGTTACAGAGAGCAGAGTTTGAAGACTGGTGTGCAGAAGAACTGTTGAAGATAGCAGAGGTTTGAAACTGCGGTGAAGAAGAACTTTTGCAGGGAGTAGGTGTTGGAGACATGGATGCAGAAGGACTTTTGAAGAGTAGAATTTGGAGATTGAGGAGTAGAAGACTGTTGCAGATAGCAGAGGTGGACACTGGGGTGCAGAAGAACTGATACAGAAAACAGAGGTTGGGGACAGAGATGCAGAAGGACCATTACAAACAGCAGTGTTTGGAGACTGCAATACAGGAGGACTGTTACAGAGAGCAAAGGTTGGAGACTGGAGAGGATCAGAACTGTTTCAGAGTGAAGACGTTGGAGACTGGTGTGCAGAAGAACTGTTGCAGAGAGTAGAGGTAGGAGACTGAGATGAATTGTTTCAGAGAGCACAAGTTGGAGACTTGGTTGAAGAAGGATTGTTGCAGGAAGCAGAGGTTGGATACTGGGGTTAAAAACGACTGATACTGAGATCAGAGTTTGGAGATTGGGGTGCAGAAGAATCTTACAGAGAGCAGAGGTTGGAGAGTGGGGTGCAGAGGAACTGTTGCACAGAGCAGTTTGGAGACTTGGGTGCAGAAATAGTTTTACAGAGAGCAGAGATTGGAGACTTGGTGGCAGAAGGATCTTACATAGAGCAGAGGTTTGAGACTGAGGTGCAGAAGAAATGTTACCGAGAGCAATGGTTGGAGTCTGGGGTGCAGAAGGATTTTTGCAAGGAGCAGAGGTTAGAGACTGACATGCTGAAGGACTCTTGCAGACAACAGAGGTTTGAGAATGGGGTGCAGAAGGACCATTGCAGAGAGCAGATGTTGGAGACTAAGGTGCAGAAGGGTTGTTATAGTGAGCAGAGGTGTTAGACTGGGGTGAAGAAGGACTGTTACGGAGATCAGAGTTAGGAGACTGGGGTGCAGAAGGATCTTTCAGAGAAAAGATGTTGGAGACTGCTGTGCAGACGAACTGTTGCACAGAGCAGAGGTTTGAGACTGGGGTGCAGAAGGACTGTTACAGAGAGCAGAGTTTGGAAACCGTGGTTCAGAAGAACTTATACAGAAAGCAGAGGTTTGAGACTTGGGTGCAGAAGGACCGTTACAGAGAACAGAGGTTGGAGACTTCGGTACTGAAGGACTGTTACAGAGAGCAGAGGTTGGAGACTGGGGAGTAGAAGGACTGATGCAGAGAACAGATGTTGGAGACTGGGTTGCAGCAGGACCGTTGAAGAAAGCAGAGGTTGTAGACTGGGTTGCATAAGGATCTTTGCAGAGAGCAGAGGTTTGAGACAGAGGTGTAGAAGGACGGTTGCAGAGAGCAGAAGTTGGATTCTGAGGTGCAGAAAAACAGTTACAGAGAGCAGAGTTTGGAGACTGGGGTGCAGAAGGATAGTTGAAGAGGGCAGAAGTTCGAGACTGAGTTTCAGAAGAATCGTTGAAGAGAGCAGAGGTGGAGACTGGGCTGCAGAAGGATCGTTACAGAGAGAAGAGGTGGGAGACTGCGGTGCAGAAGGACTTTTACAGAGAGCACAGGTTAGAGACTGGGGTGCAGAAGAAATGTTGCAGAAAGCAGAGGTTAGAGACTGGGTTGCAGAAAGATCTTACGTGGAGCAGAGTTTAAACACTGAGGTGCAGAAGGACTGTTGCAGAGATCAGATGTTGAAAACTTGGGTGCAGAAGGACTGTTGCAGAGAGCAGATGTTGGAGACTGGGATTCAGAAGGATCCTTGCAGATAGCAGAGGTTGTAAACTGGGGTGCAGAAGGACTGTTACACAGAGCAGAGGTTGAAAACTGAGGTGAAGAAGGACTGTTACAAAGAGCATTTGTAAGACACAGGCGTACAGGATTGATACAGAGCAGAGGTTCACAAGGAATGTTGCAGAGAGCAGAGGTTTGAGACTGGTGTGGAGAAGGATTGTTGCAGAGAGCAGAGGTTGGAGACTTATGTGCAGAAGGATCATTGAAGAGAGCAGATTTTGGAGACTGGGGTGCAGAAAGACTGTTACAGAGAGCACAGTTTGGAGACTGGGGTGCAGAAAGAATGTTGCAGAGAGCAGAAGTTGGAGACTTGGCATCAGAAGGACTGTTGCAGAAAGCAGAGTTTGGAGACTGAGTTGAAGAAGGACTCTTTCAGGGAGCAGAGGTTAAAGACTGGGGTGAAGAAGGACAGTTACAGATAGCAGACGTTGGAGACTGGGTTTCAGTACGATCTTACAGAGAAAAGAGTTTGGAGACTGCGGTGCAGAAGGACTGTTACAGAGAGCGGATGTTTGAGACTGGGATGCAGAAGAATCATTACAGAGAGCAGAGGTTGGAGACTGGGGTACAGAGGGACTATTACAGAGAGCATAGGTTTGATACTGGGGTACAGAAGGAATGTTGCAGAGAGCAGAGGTAGGAGACTGGGGTTCAGAAGGACTGTTGCTGAAAGCAGTGATTGGAGATTGAGCTTTAGAAGGTCTGTTACAGAGAGCAGAGTTTGGAATCTGGGGTGCAGAAGGACTTACAAAGAAAGCAGATGTTGGAGACTGGGGGCCATAAGGACCGTTACAGAGAGCAGAGGTTGGAGACTCTGGTACAGAAGAACTGTTACAGAGAGAAGAGTTTGGAGACTGGGGTGTAGAAGGACTGTTGCAGAAAACAGAGGTTGGAGACTGGGGTCAAGAAGGACTGTTGCAGAGAGCAGAATTTGGAGATAGATTCCAGAAGGACTGTTACAGCGAGCAGGGGTTGGAGACTGGTGTGCAGAATGATCTTACAGAGAGCAGTGGTACGAGACTGGGGTGCAGAAGGACTGTTTTAGAGAGAAGAGGTAGCAGACTGGGGTGCAGAAAGATCGTTGCAGAGAGTAGAGCTTGGAGACTGGGGTGCACAAGGACTGTTTCAGAGAGCATAGGTTGGAGACTGGGGTGCAGATGGACTGTTACAGAGAGCAGAGTTTGCAGACTGGGTTTCAGAATGGTCTTACAGAGAGCAGAGGTAAGAGACAGAGGTACAGAAAGACTGTTACAGAGAGCAGAGTTTGGAGACTTGGGTACAGAGGAATTGTTGCAGAGAGCAGATTTTTCAGACTGAGGTACAGAAGAACTGTTGCAGAGAGCAGACGTTAGAGACTGGATTGCACAAGGACTGTTGCAGCGAACAGATGTTGGAGACTGGGGTTAAGAAAGATCTTACAAAGAGCAGAGTTTGGAGACTGAGGTGCAGAAGCACTGTTACAGAGAGGAGAGGTTGGAGACTGAGGTAAAAAGGACCCTTGTAAAGAGCAGAGGTTGGAGAGTGAGGTGAAGAAGGATAGTTACAGAGAGAAGAGGTTAAAGACTGGGGTGCAGAAAAACTTTTGCTGAGACCAGAGGGTGGAGACTGGGTTGTAGAAGGACTTTTGCAGAGAGTAGAGGTTGGAGAATGAGGTCCAGAAGGACTGTTACAGAGAGCAGAGTTTGGAGACTGGGGTTAAGAAGGACTGTTGCAGAGAGCAGATGCTGGAGACTGGGGTTCAAAAAAAAAAGCTGCAGAGAGCAGAGGATGGAGACTGGGGTGCAGAAGTATCCTTGGGGCGAGCAGAGTGCAGAGAATGGCATGTAGAAGGACTGCTAAAGAGAGCAGCGGTTGGAGACTAGGGTTTAGAAGGACATTTTCAGAGAGCAGACATTGGAGACTTGGGTGAAGAAGAACTGTTGCATAGAGCAGAAGATGGAGACTGAGATGCAGAAGACGGTTACAGAAAGCAGAGTTTGAAGACTGGAGTGCAGAAGGACTGTTGCAGAGAGCAGATGTTGGTAAGTAGTGTGCAGAAGGACTGTGGTAGAGAGCAGAGGTTTTAGACTAGGATGGAAAAGTCCTGTTACAGAGAGCAGAGGTTGGAGACTCGAGTGCAGAAGGACTGTTACAGAGAGCAGAGGTTGGATACAGGTGTGCAGAAGCATCTTACAGAGAGCATAATTTGGAGACTGAGGTGCAGGTGGACTGTTGCAGAGATCAGAGGTTGGAGACTGGGGTGCAGAAGGATCATTGCAGAGAGCACATTATGGAGACTGGGGTGCAGAAGGCCTGCTACAGAGAGCATAGATGGGAGACTGGCATCCAGAAAGCCTGTTACAGGGAGGAGAGGTTGGAGACTGCGGTGCAGAAGGACTGTTATAGAGAGCAGAGTTTGGAGACTGGGTTGCTGAAGAATCTTACGGAGAGAAGAAGTTGGAGACTGAGGTGCAGGTGGACTGTTACAGAGAGCAGTCGTTGGAGACTGAGGTTCAGAAGGACCATGCAGAGAGGAGAGGTGTCAGACTGAGGAGCAGAAAGACTGTTACATAGAGCAGAGGTAAATGACTGACGTATAGAAGTACTGTTAGACAGAGTAGAATTTGGAGACTGATGTGCAGAAGAACTGTTACAGAAAGCCGAGGTTGCAAATTGGGGTGCAGAAGGACCGTTACTAAGACCAGAGTTTGGAGACTGCAGTATAGAAAAACTGTTACAAAGAGCAGAGGTTGGAAACTGGGGTGTAGAATTAATGTTACAGAGAGCACAGTTTGGAGACTGAGGTGCAGCAGGATAGATACAGGGAGCAGAGTTTTGAGACTGGCGTTCAGAAGGACTATTATAGAGAACAGTGTTTAGAGACTGGGGTGCAGAAGAATCCTGCAGAGAGCAGAGGTGTCAGACTGAGGTGCAGAAGGACTGTTACAGTGAGCAGAGGTTGGAGACTGAGGTGTAGAATGACTGTTACAGAGAGCAGAGTTTGTAGACTGAGGTGCAGAAGGACTGTTACAGAAAGAAGTGGTTGAAAATTGAGGTGCAGAATGACCGTAACAGAGACCAGAGTTTGGAGACTGCGGTATAGACAAACTGTTACAGAGAGCAGAGGTTGGAGACTGCGGTATAGAAAAACTGTTACAGACAGCAGAGGTTGGAGACTGAGGTGCAGAATAATAGATACAGATAGCAGAGGTTTAAGACTGGGTTTTAGAAGGATCCTACAGAGAACAGAGGTTGGAGAGTGAAGTGCAGAAGGACTGTTACAGAGAGAAGAGGTTGGAGAAGGAGGTGCAGAAGAACCATTACAGAGGACAGAGTTTGGAGACTGAGGTGCACAAGGATTGTTACAGAGAGCAGAGTTTGGAGACTTTGGTGCAGATGGACTGTTGCGGAGAGCAGAGGTTGGAGAATGGGGTGAAGAAGGACTGTTGCAGAGAGCAGCGGATGAAGACTGGGCTGCAGAAGGAATGTTGCAGAGAGTACATGTTGGAGACTGAGTTGCAGAAGGACTCTTAGAGAGAGCAGAAGTTGGAGACTGGGGTGCAGAAGGACTGTTGCAGAGAGCAGAGCTTAGAGACTGAGGTGCAAAATTTTGTTACATAGAGCAGAGGTGGGACACTGGGGTGCAGAAGGATCATCGCAATAAGCTGATCTTGGAGACAAGGGTGCAGAAGGATCTTAGAGAGAACATAAGTTGGAGACAGAGTTGCAAATGGAATGTTGCAAAGATCTGAGGTTGGAGACTAGGCTGCAGTACGATCATTGCAGAGAGCAGAGGTTGGAGACTGGGGTGCAGAAGGATCGTTGCAGAGAGCAGAGGTTGAAGACTGGGGTGCAGAACAGTCGTTGCAAAGAGCAGAGTTTTAAGACTGATGTGCAGAAGGCCTGTTGCAGAGAGCAGATGTTGGTAAGTAGTGTGCAGAAGGACTGTTGTAGAGAACAGAGGTTTTAGACTAGGGTGGAAAACTCCTGTTACAGAGAGCAGAGGTTGGAGACTAGGGTGCAGAAGGACTGTTTCAGAGAGCAGAGGTTGGATACAGGTGTGCAAAAGCATCTTATAGAGAGCAAAATTTGGAGACTGAGGTGCAGATGGACTGTTGCAGAGATCAGAGGTTGGAGAATGGGGTGCAGAAGGATCGTTGCAGAGAGCACATTATGGAGACTGGGGTGCAGAAGGCCTGCTACAGAGAACAGAGTTGGGAGACTGGCGTCCAGAAGGCCTGTTACAGAGAGGAGAGGTTGGAGACTGGGGTGCAGTAAAACTGTTATAGAGAGCAGAGTTTGGAGACTGGTTTGCTGAAGGACCTTACGAACAGCAGATGTTGGAGAGTGAGGTGCAGGTGGACTTTTACAGAGAGCAGTAGTTGGAGACTGGGGTGCAGAAGAATTATGGATAGCAGAGGTTTCAGACTGAGGTGTAGAAGGACTGTTACAGAGAGCAGAGTTTAAAGACTGAAGTGCAGAAGGACTGTTACAGAAAGCAGAGGTTGGAAATTGTGGTGCAGAAGGACCATTACGGAGAGCAGAGGTTGGAGACTGCGGTATAGAAAGACTGTTACAGAGAGCAGAGGTTGGAGACTGGGATGCAGAAGGACTGTTAAAGAAAGCACAGGTTGAAGACTGAGGTGCAGAAGAATAGATACAAAGAGCAGAGTTTGGATACTCGGGTTCAGAAGGACTGATTCATAAAGCAGAGGTTGGAGACTGGGTTGCAGAAGGACCGTTACAGAGAGCAGAGGTTGAAATCTGCGGAACATAAGGTCTGTGAGAGAGAGCAGATCTCGAAAACTGGGGAGCAGAAGGACTGTTTCAGAGGACAGAGGTTTGAGACTTTGGTGGAGAAGAAATTTTACAGAGAGCCGAGTTTGAAAACTAGAGTGCAGAAAGATCTTACAGAGTGCAGAAGTTGGAGACTGTATTGCAGATGGACTGTTGCAGAGAACAGACGTTGGAGACTGGGGTACAGAAGGTTCGTTGCAGAGAGCAGAGTTTGGAGACTGGGGTGCAGAAGGACCATTGCAGAGAGCAGATGTTGGAGACTGGGGTGGAAAAGGACTGTTGCAGAGAGCAGATTTTAGAGACTGGTGTGCAGAAGGATTGTTACAGAAAGCAGTGGTTGGAGACTGAGGTGCGGTAGGACTGTTACAGAGAGCAGCGTTTGGAGACTGGCGTGCATAAGGACTGTTAGAGATAGCAGAGGATGAAGACTGCCGTTCAGATGGATGTTACAGAGAGTTTGCAGACTGGGGTGCAAAAGGACAGTTGCAGAGAGCAGATGTTCGAGAAGTGGGTGGAGAAGAATCATTGCAGTGAGTAGAGGTTGGAGACTGGGGTGCAGAAGGCCTATTACAGAGAGCAGAGGTTGAAGACTGAGGTGCAGAAGAACTGTTTCAGAGATGAGAGGTTGGAGACTGGGGTTTAGTAGGATCATTGCAGAGAGCAGAGGTTGGAGACAGGCGTGCAGAATGATCGTTGCATACAGCAGAGTTTGGAGACATTTCTGCAGAAGGCTTGTTACAGAGAGGAGAGGTTTGAGACTGGGGTGCAGAAGAACTGTTATAGAGAGCAGTGTTTAGAGACTGAGTTGCTGAAGGATCTTACAGAGAGCAGAGGTTAAAGACTGAACTGCAGGTGCACTGTTACAGAGAGCAGTGGTTGGAGACTGGGGTGCAGAAAAATCGTGGAGAGCAGAGGTTTCAGACTCAGATACAGGTGGACTTTTACAGAGAGCAGTGATTGGAGACTGGGGTTTAGAAGGACTGTTACGGAGAGCAGAGTTTGGAGGCTAAGGTGCAGAAAAACTGTAACAGGAAGCAGAGTTTGGAAATTAAGGTGCAGAAGGACCGTTACAGAGAGAAGATTTTGGAGACTGCGGTATAGGACTCTTACCTAGAGCAGAGGTTGAAGACTGGAGTACAGAAGGACTCTTACATAGAGAATAGGTTGGAGACTGAGGTGCAAAGGATAGATACAGAGAACAGATTTTGGAGACTGGGGTTCAGGCAGACTGATACAGAAAGCAGAGTTTGGAGACTGGGGTGTAGAAGGACCTTTACAAAGAGCAGAGGTTGGAGACTGCAAAACAGAAGGACTGTTACAGAGAACAGATCTCGGAGACTGGGGAGCAGAAGGACTGTTGCAGAGAGCTGAGGTTGAACTGGGGTGGAGAAGGAATGTTATAGACAGTAGAGTGCAAAATTCTTGTTACGTAGAGCAGAGGTTGGAGACTGAGGGGCAGAAGGATTGTTAAAGAGAGCTGAGTTTGCAGACTGGGATGCAGAAGGACTGTTGCAGAGAGAAGACGTTGGAGACTGGGGTGCAGAAGGATTGTTGCAGAGATCAGAGTTTGGAGACTGGGGTGCATAAGGACTGTTACAGAGAGCAGAGGTTGAATACTGAGGTGCAGAAAGACTATTAGAGAGAGCAGAATTTGGAGACTAGGGTGCAGAAGGATTGATACAGAAAGCAGAGTTTGGAGTACGTGCTGCAGTAAGACCTTTACAGAGAGCAGAGTATGAAGACTGCAGTATAGAAGAACTGTTGCATAGGGAAGAGGTTGGAGACTGAGGTGCAGAAGGATACATACAGAGAACAGAGTTTGGAGACTGGGCTTCAGAAAGTCTTATACAGAAAGCAGAGTTTGGGAACTGCGGTATAGAAGGACTGTTACAGAGAGCAGAGTTTGGAGACTCATGTGCAGGAGGACTGTTACAGGAAGCAGAGTTTTGAAATTGGGGTGCAGAAAGACTTTTACGGAGAGCAGATTTTGGAGTCTGTGGTATAGGACTGTTATCCAGAACAGATGTTGGAGACTGGGGTGCAGAATGACTCTTACATAGAGCACAGGTTGGAGACTGAGTTGCAGAAGAATAGATATAGATAACAGACGTTGGAAACTGGGGTTCAGACAGACTGATACAGAAAGCAGAGGTTGGAGACTGGGGTGTAGAAGGACCGTTACGAAGAGCAGAGGTTAGAGACTGCGGTATATAAGGACTGTTACAGAGAGCAGATGTTCGAGACTGGGGAGCAGAAGGACTGTTGCAGAAGACAGAGGTTGGAGAATGGGGTGGAGAAGGAATGTTACAGAGAGCAGAGTTTGGAAACTGAAGTGAAGATAGATCTTACAGAGAGCAGAGGTTGGAGACCGTGTTGCAGAAGAACTGTTGCAGAGAGCAGACATTGGAGACTGGGATCCAGAATAATCATTGCAGAGAGCAGAGTTTGGAGACTTGGGTGCAGAAGGACTATTACAGAGAGAAGAGTTTGGAGACTGTTGTGCGGCAGGACTGTTGCAGAGAGCAGAAGTTGGAGACTGGGGTGTAGAAGAATCGTTGCAGAGAGAAGAGGTTGGAGACTGTTGTGCAGAAGTACTCTAACAGAGTGCAGAGTTTAAAGACTTGGTTGCAAAAGGATGTTACAGAGAGCAGAGTTGGGATACTGAGGTGCAGAAGGACTGTTAGAGAGAGCAGAGGTAAGAGACTGAGGTGCAGAAGGACTGTTACAGAGAGCAGAGGTTGGATACAGGGGTGCAGAAGCACCTTACAGAGAGCAGAATTTGGAGACTAAGGTGCAGAAGGACTTTTGCAGACATCAGAATTTGGAGAGTCGGGTGCTGTTGGATCATTGCAGAGAGCAGATTTTGGAGACAGGGTGCAGAAGGCCTGCTACAGAGAGAAGAGTTTGGAGACTGGCTTGCAGAAGGCCTGTTACAGAGAGAAGAGGTTGGAGACTTAGGTGCAGGTGGACTGTTATACAGAGCTGTGTTTGGAGACTGGGGTGCAGAAGGATCGTGCAGAGAGCAGAGGTGTCAGACTGAGGTGAAGAAGGACTGTTACAGAAAGAAGAGTTCCGAAATTGGGCTGCAGAATGATCATTACAGAGAGCAGAGGTTGGAGACTGCGGTATAAGTCTGTTTCCAAGAGCAGAGGTTGGAGACTGGGGTGCAGAAGGACTCTTACATAGAGCACAGGTTAGAGACTAAGGTGCAGAAGCATAGATACAGAGAACAGAGGTTGGAGACTGGCGTTCAGACAGACTGATACAGAAAGCAGAGATGGAGACTGGGGTGTAGAAGGATCATTACAAAGAGAAGAGGTTGGAGACTGCGGTACAGAAGGCCTGTTACAGAGAGCAGACCTCGGATTCTGGGCAGCAGAAAAACTGTAGCAGAGGACAGAGGTTGGAGACTGGGGTGGAGAAGGAATTTAACAGAGAGCAGAGTTTGGAAACTGGAGTGCAGAAAGATCTTAGAGAGAGCAGAGGTTTGAGACTGTGGTGCAGAAAGACTGTTGCAAAGAGCAGACATTAGAGACTGGGTTCCAGAAGGATCGTTCAAGAGAGCAGATTTTAGAACCTGGGGTGGAGAAGGACTGGTACACAGAGCAGAGGTTGAAGACTGAGGTGCAGAAGGACTGTTAGAGAGAGCAGAGTTTGGAGACTGGGGTGCAGAAGGACTATTACAGAGAGTAGAGTTTGGTGACTGGGTTCAGATGGATCTTACAGAGAGCAGAGTTTGGAGACTGGGGTTTAAAAAAAGTGTTTCAGAGATCAGATGTTGGAGACTGGGGTGGAGAAGAATCGTTGCAGAGAGAAGAGGTTAAAGACTGGGGTGCAGAATGTCTGTCAATGAGAGCAGAGGTTGGAGACTGTTTTGCAGAAGGACTGTTCCAGTGTTCAGAGTTTAAAGACTGTGTTGCAGAAGAATCTTCCTGAGAGCAGAGTTGGGAGACTGAGGTGCTGAAGGACTGTTACAGAGAGCAGAGGTTGGAGACTGGGGTGCAGAAGGGTCATTGCAGACAGCAGGTTTTGAGACTGAGGTGCAGAAAAACTGTTTTAGAAAGCAGATGTTGGAGACTGGGGCACAGAAGGACTGTTGCAGAGAGCAGATTTTGGTAACTCGGGTGCAGAAGGACTGTTGTGGAGAGCAGAGGTTGGAGACTTGGGTGCAAAAGGACTGTTACAGAGAGCAGAGGTTAGAGACTCGCATTCAGAAGTTCTGTTAAAGAGAGCAGAGGTTGCATAGAGGGGTGCAGAAGGATATTACAGAGAGCAAAATTTGGAGACTGAGGTGCAGTAGGACAGTTGCAGAGATTAGAGGTTTGAGACTGAGGTGCAGTAGGATCATTGCAGAGAGCAGATGTTTGAGACTGGGGTGCAGAAGGCCTGCTACAGAGAAAAGAGTTTGGAGACTGGCGTGCAGAAGGCCTGTAACAGAGAGGAAAGTTTGGAAACTGGGGTGCAGATGGACAGTTATATAGAGCAGAGTTTGGAGACTGGGTTGCTGAAGCAGAGGTGTCAGACTGAGGTTCAGTAGGACTGTTACAGAGAGCAGAGGTTGGAGACTCCGGTGTAGAAGCACTGTTAGAGAGAGCAGAGAATGGAGACTGGGGTGCAGAAGGAGTGTTACAGAGTGCAGAGTTTGTAGATTGCTGACCAGAAGAACTGTTATAGAGAGCAGATGTTGGAGAATGGGGTGCAGAAGTTCTGTTACAGAGAGCAGAGTTTGGAGACTGAGGTGCGGAAAGATCGTTACAGATAGCAGAGGTTGAAGACTGGGGTGCAGAAGGCCTGTTACAGAGAACAGAGTTTGGAGACTGAGGTGAAGAAGAATTTTTACAGAGAGCAGAGTTTGGACACTGATGTGCAGAAGGACTGTTACAGAGAGCAGAGCTTGGAGACTGGGGTGCAGAAGGACTGTTTCAGAGACCAGCGGTTGGAAACTTAGATGCATAAGGATCGCTACAGAGAGCAGAGGTTGGAGATTGGGTTGCAGCAGGACAGTTGAAGAGAGCACTGGTTGGAGACTGGGGTGCAGAAGAAATGTTGCAGAGAGCAGAGGTTTGAGACTGGGGTGAAGAAGGACTGTAGCGGAGAGCAGAGTTTGGAGACTGAGGTGCAGTAGGTTCGTTGCAGAGAGCAGAGTTTGGAGACTGGGATGTAGAAGGACTTTTGCAGAGAGAAGAGCTTAGAGACTGGGGTGCAGAAAGACTGTTGCAGAGAGCAGAGGTTGGAGACTGAGGTGCATGAGGACTTTTACTGAGAGCAGAGTTTGGAGACTGGGGTGCAGAATAACTAATATGGAAAGTAGAGTTTGGAGTCTCGGGTGCAGAAGAACTGTTACAGAGAGAAGAGTTTGGAGCCTGGGGTGTAGAAAGACTTTTGCTGAGAACAGAGGTTGAAGCCTGGGGTGCAGAAGGAATGTTGCATAGAGCAGAAGTTTGAGACTGAGGTGAAGAAGGACTGTTACAGAGAGCAGAGTTTGGAGACTGGGGTGCAGAATAACTGATATGAAAAGTAGAGTTTGGAGACTGAGGTGAAGAAGAATTTTTACAGAGAGCAGAGGTTGGAGACTTCGGTACAGAAGAACTGTTACAGAGAGCAGAGTTTGGAGCCTGGGGTGCAGAATGACTGTTGCAGAGAATAGAGGATTGATACTGGGGTGCAGAAGGACCGTAGCAGAGAGTAGAGTTTGGAGACTGAGGTGCAGAAGGACTGTTACAGAGAGCAAAGTTTGGAGACCGGTGTTAAGAAGGATCTTACAGAGAGCAGAGGTTGAAGACTGGGTGCAGAAGGACTGTTGCAGAGAGCAGTGGTTGGAGACTCAGGTGGAGAAGAATCATTGCAGAGAGAAGAGTTTGGAGACTGGGGTGCATTAGGCCTGTTACAGAGAGCAGAGTTTGGAGACTGTGGTGCAGAAGACCTGTTACAGAGAACAGAGGTTGGAGACTGGTGTGCTGATGGATTGTTACAGATAGCAGAGAATGGAGACTGAGGTGCAGAAGGATTGTTACAGAGAGCAGAGATTGGAGACTGAAGTGCAGAAGGACTCTTACAGAGAGCAAGGTTGGAGACTGGGGTGCAGAAGATTCATTGCGGAGAGCAGTGTTTGGATTATGAGGGTCAGAAGGATCGTTGCAGAGAGCAGAGGTTTCAGACTGTGGTGCAGAAAGATCGTTACAGAGAGGAGAGGTTGGAGACTGGGGTGCAGAAGGACAGTTACAGAGAGCACCGATTGAGACTGGGGTGCAGAAGAAATGTTGCAGAGAGCAGAAGTTAGAGACTGGGTTTCAGAATGACTCTTATTGAGAGCAGAGGTTGGAGACTGGGGTGCAGAAGAACTGATACAGAAAGCTGACGTTGGAGACTGGGGTGCAGAAGGACCATTACAGAGAGCAGAGTTTTGAGACTGCGGTACAGAAGGACTGTTACAGAGAGCAGAGTGAAGATACTGGTGTGCAAAAGGACTGATCCAGAAGCATAGGTTGGAGAATGGGGTTCAGAAGGCCTGTTGCAAAGAGCAGCGGTTAGAGACTGAGGTGCAGAAGGTTCATTACAGAGAGCAAAAGTTGGACACTGAGGTGCAGAAGAACTGTTACAGAGAGGAACGTTTGGAGACTGGGGTGCAGAAAGATTCTTACAGATAGCAGAGAAAGTAGACTGGGGTGCAGAAGAAAAGTTGCAGAGAGCAGTGGATAGAGACTGAGGTAAAGAAGGATCATTGCAGAGATAAGAGGTTGGAAACTGGGTTGCAGAAGGCCTGTTACAGAGTGCAGAGTTTGGAGAGTGGGGTGCAGAAGGTTTGTTACGGAGAGCAGAGGTTGGAGACTTAGGTTCAGAAGGATTGATTCAGAGAGCAGAGGTTGGAGACTGGGGTGCAGAAGGACCGTTACAGATTGCAGAACTTTTAGATTAAGGTGGAGAAAGATCTTGAAGAGAGCAGCGGTTTAAGACTGAGGTGCAGAAGGATAGCTACAGAGAGCAGAGGTTGGAGACTGGGGTACAGCAGGACAGTTATAGAGAGCACAGGTTGGAGACTGGGGTGCAGAAGAAATGTTGCAGAGATCAAAGTTTTGAGACTGGAATGAAGAAGGACTGTAACGGAGAGCAGAGGTTGGAGACTGGAGTGCAGAAGGTCTGTTGCAGAGAGCAGAAGTTGGAGACTGGGATGCAAAAGGATCCTTGCAGAGAACAGTGGTTGGAGACTGGTGTGTAGTAGGACTGTTGCAGAGAGAAGAGCTTGGAGACTGGGGTGCAGAAGGACTGTTGCAGAGAGCAAAGGTTGGAGACTGAGGTGCAGAAGGACTGTTACAGAGAGCAGACGTTGAAGACTGGGGTGAAGAAGGATCGTTGTAAAGATCAGAGGTTTCAGACTGAGGCTTAGAAGGACTGTGACAGAGAGCAGATGTTGGAGTCTGAGGTGCAGAAGGACTGTTACAGAGAGCAGACTTTGGAGACTGGTGTGCAGAAGGACCGTTGAACAGAGCAGATGTTGGAGACTGGGGTGCAGAAGGACTGTTACACAGAGCAGACGTTGAAGACTGAGGTGCAGAAGGATTGTTAAAGAGAGCAGAGTTTGAATACTGGGGTGCAGAAGGACCATTACAAAGAGCAAAAGTTGGAGACTGATGTGCATAAGGACTTTTGCAGAGAGCACAGGTTGCATACTGTGGTGCAGAAGGACTGTTACAGAGAGCAGATGTTTGAGACTAGGATGCAAATGGATCTTACAGATAGCAGAGTCTTGAGACTGAGGTGCAGAAAGACTGTAGCTGAGAGCAGAGTTTAGAGACTGAGGTGCAGAAGGATCGTTGCAGAGAGAAGAGTTTAGAGACTGGGGTGCAGAAGGACTTTTTCAGAAAGCAGAGGTTGACAATTGGAGAGCAGAAGAACCGTTACAAAGAGAAGAGGTTGGAGACTGCAATACAAAAGGACTGTTACAGGGAGCAGAAGTTAAAGACTGGGTAGAAGAAGAATCGCTGCAGATTGCAGATGTTCGAGACTGGGATGCAGAAGGTCTGTCACAAAGAGCAGAGGTTTGAAACTGAGGTGCAGAATGACGTTGCAGAGAGAAGAGGTTGGAGACTGGGGTGTAGAAGGCCTGTTTCTGAGAGCAGAGTTTAAGACTGGGGTGCAGGAGACCTTTTACAGAGAACAGAGGTTGGAGACAGGGGTGCAGAAGGATTTTTACAGATAGCACATTTTGGAGACTGGGTTGTAGAAGGATCGTTGCAGAGAGCAGAGATTTCAGACTGAGGCTTAGAAGGACTTTTCCAGAGAGCAGAGTTTTGAATCTGAGGCTCAGAAGGACTGTTCCAGAAAGCAGAGGTTAGCAATTCGCGTGTAGAATAACCATTATACAAAGAAGAGGTTGGAGACTGCGGTACAGAAGGAATGTTACAGAGAGCAGAGTTTGGATACTGAGGTGCAGAAGGACCGTTGCAGAGAGCAAATGTTGGTGACTGGGGTAGAGAAGCACTGTTAAATAGAGCAGACGTTGGAGACTGAGGTGCAGAAGGATTTTTACAGAGAGCAGAGTTTGGAGACTGGAGTGCAGAAGGACCATTACAGAGAGCAAAGGATGGAGACTGATGTGCAGATGGACTTTTAAAGAGAGCAGAGTTTGGATACTGGGGTGAAGAAGAACTGCTACAAAGAGCAGAGTTTGGAGACTGGGATGAAAAAGGATTTTCCAGAGAGCAGAGTCTGGAGACTGGGGTGCAGAAAGACTGTTACAGAAAGCAGAGGCTGGCAATTGAGGAGCAGAAGGACCGTTACAAAGCGAAGATGTTGGAGACTGCGATACAAAAGGACTGTTACAGAAAGCAGAGGTTGGATACTGGGTAGAAGAAGGATTATTTCAGAGAGCAGATGTTGGAGACTAGGGTGCAGAAAGACTGTTACATTAAGCAGAGGTTGGAGACTGAGTTGCAGATGTATCGTTACAGAGAGCAGAGGTTAGAGACTGGGGTGCAGAAAAACTGTTAGTGAGAGCAGAGTTGGGAGACTGAGGTGCAGAAGGACTTTTACAGAGAGCAGAGTTTGGAGACTGGGGTGCAGAAGGATTGTTACAGAGAGCAGAGGTTGAAGACTCCGGTGCTTAAGGACTGTTACAGAGAGCAGAGGTTCGAGACTGTGGTGCAGAAGAACTCTTACAGAGAGCAGAGGTTGGAGACTGGGGTGTAGATGGCCTGTTACAGAGAGCAGAGTTTGGAAACTGAGGTGCAGAAGGATTGGTACAGAGAGGAGAAGTTAACGACTGAGGTGCAGAAGTACTGTTACAGAGAACAGAGTTTGGGAACCGGGGTGCAGAAGGATCGTTGCAGAGAGCAGACGTTGGAATCTGAGGTGCAGAAAGATCGTTGCAGAGATCAGAGTTTGGAGACTGAGGTGCAGAAGAATCTTTACAGAGAGCAGAGGTTGGAATCTGGGGTAAGGAACAATGTTACAGAAAGCACAGTTTGGAGACTGGGGAAACGAAGAAATGTTTCAGAGAGCAGAGGTTAGAACTGGGGTACAGAAGGACTATTGCAGAGAACAAATTTGGAGACGGAGGTGCAGGAGAACTGATACAGAGAGCAGAGGTTTGAGATTGAGGTCCAGAAGGATTGTAACAGATATCAGAGTGTGGAGACTGGGGTGCAGAATGAGTGTTACAGAGAGCAGAATTTTGAGTTTGGGGTGCAGAAGAACTGTTACTGAGAGCAGAGGTTAAAGACTGGCGTGCAGAAGGACTGTTGCAGAGAGCAGAGTTTGGAGAATGAGGTGCAGAGAGACTGTTACAGAGAGCTGAGGTTGAAAACTGGGGTGCAGAAGGACCGTTGCACAGAGCAGAGCTTGGAGCTTGGGGAGAAGAAGTATCGTTGCAGAGAGCAGATTTTGGAGACTAGGGTGCAGAAGGACTGTTACAGACAGCAGAGGTTGGAGACTGAGGTGCAGAAGGATCATTTCAGAGAGTAGAGTTTGGAGACTGGGATGCAGAAGAACCGTTACAGATTTCAGAGGTTGGATATTGAGGTGCAGAAGGATTTTTACAGAGAAAAGAGTTTGGAGACTGGGTTGTCAAAGGATTCTTACAGAGAGCAGAGGATGGAGACTGCGTGCAGAAAGAGTGTTACAGAGAGTAGAGTTTGGAGATTGGGGTTTAGACGAATTGTTAAAGAGAGCAGAGGTTGGAGACTGTGGTGCCGAAGGATCATTGCAGAGAGCAGAAGTTGGAGACTGAGGTGCAGAAAGATTGCTACAGAAAGCAGATTTTGGACACTGATGTGCAGAAGGACTGTTACATAGAGCAGAGCTTTGAGTATGTGGTGCAGGAGGACTGTTGCAGAGAGCAGAGTTTGGAGACTGGGGTGCAGAAAGATCGTTAGAGAGAGCAGAAGTGGGAGACTGAGGTGCAGAAGGATCGCTACAGAGAGCAGAGTTTGGAGACCAGGGTGCAGTAGGATAGTTACAGAAAGCACAGGTTGGAGACTGGGGTGCAGAAGAAATGTTGCAGAGAGCAGAGTTTGGAGACTTGGGTGCATAAGGACTGATACAGAGAACAGAGGTTGGAGACTGGGGTGCAGAAGAACTTATACAAAAAGCAGAGGTTGGAGATGGGGTTCAGAAGGACCGTTACAGGCAGCAGAGTTTGGAGACTGGAGTAGAGAAGGACTTTTACAGAGAGCAAAGTTTGGAGACCGGGGTGCAGAAGGATTGGTACAGAGAGCAGAGGTTGGAGACTGGGGTCCAGAAGGACTTTTCCAGAGAGCAGAGTTTGGAGACTGAGGTGAAGAAGAATTGTTGCAGAGAGAAGAGGTTGGAAACTGGGGTGCAGAAGGCCTGTTAAAGAGTACAGAGTTTGGAGACTGGGGTGCAGAAGGCCTGTTACAGAGAGCAGAGTTTGGAGACTGGGGTGCAGAAGGAATGTTACAGATAGCACAATTTTGAGACTGGGGTGCACAAAGATCTTACAGAGAGCATTTTGGAGACTGAGGTAAAGATTGACTATTACAGAGAGCAAAGGTTGGAACCTAAGCTCCAGAAAAATTGTGGCAGAGAGCAGAGTTTTCAGACTTGCAGAAGGACTGTTGCAGAGAGCAGATGTTGGATCCTGGGGTGCAGAAAGACTTTTGTAGAGAGCAGAGTTTTGAGACCGTTGTGCAGAAGGATTGTTGCAGAGAGCACAGGTTTGAAACTGGGGTGCAGAAGGCCTGTTACAGAGAGCAGAGGTTGAAGACTGGGGTGCACAGGCCTGTTACAGAGAGCAGAGTTTTGAGACTGGGGTGCAGAAGGACTGTTACAGAGAGCAGCATTAGGAGAATGTGAAACAGAATGATCTTACAGATAACAGAGGTTGGAGACAAAGGTGCAGAAGGACTTTTACAGAGAGTAGAGGGTGGAGACTGGGGTGCAGAGGGAGTGTTACAGAGAGCAGAGTTTGGAAACTGGGGTGTATACGGACCCTTGCTGTGAGCAGATATTGGAGCCTGGAGAGAAGAAGGATCGTTGCAGAGAGCAGATGTTGGAGACTGGGGTGCAGAAGGACTGTTAAAGAGAGCAGAGGTTGGAGACTGAGGTTCAGAAGGACTTTTACAGAGAGCAGAATTTGGAGATGAGGTGCAGAAGGATTGTTACAGAGAACAGAGGTTGGAGACTGTGTTGCAGAAGGACTGATACAGAGATCAGATTTGGAGACTGGGGTGCAGGAGGATCTTTGCAGAGAGCAGAGGATGGAAACTAAGGTGCAGAAGGATCATTACACAGAGCAGATTTTGGTTACTGGGGACTAAAAAGACTGCTGCAGAGTGCAGAGGTTGGAGACTGAGGTGCAAAAGAACTGATACAGAGAGCAGATGTTGGAGACTGGGGTGCAGAAGTATTGTAGCAAAGAGCAGAGTTTGGAGACTGGGGTGCAGAAGGTCTGTTGCAGAGAGCAGAGGTTGGAGACTGGGGTGCAGAAGGACTGTTGTAGAAAGCAAATTTGGAGAACGAGGTGCAGAAGGATCTTACAGAGAGCAGACATCAGATACTAGAATGAAGAAGGATCGTTGCAGAGAGCAGAGGTTGGAGACCTTGGTGTAGAAGGACTTTTGCAGAGAGCAGAGGTTAAATAATGGGGTGGAGAAGGCCTGTTACAGAGACCAGAGTTTGGAGACAGGGTTGCAGAAAACCTGTTACAGAGAGCAGATGTTGGAGACTGGGGTTCAGAAGGATTGTTACAGATAGCACAGTTTGGAGACTGTTGTTTAGAAGGATTTTTGCAGAGAGCAGAAGTTTCAGACTGAGGCTTAGAAGGACTGTTACAGAGAGCAGAGTTTGGAAATTGGGGTGCAGAAAGAGCGTTATAGAGAGAAGTAGTTTGAGACTGAGGTGCAGAAGGATCATTTCAGAGAGCTGATATTAAAGACTGGGGTGCATTAGGACTGTTACAGAGAGCAGACGTTGGAGAAAGAGGTGCAGAAGGATTGTTACAGAGAGCAGAGATTGGAGACTGGGGTGCAGAAGGACAATTACAGAGAGCAAAGGATGGAGACTGAGGTGCAGAAAGACTTTTACAGAGAGCAGAGGTTGGAGACTGAGGTGTAGAAAAATCGTTGCAGAGAGAAGAGTTTGGAGACTGGGGTGCAGAATGACTGTTACAGGAAACAGAGATTGGCAATTGGGGAGCAGATGGACCGTTACAAAGAGAAGAGGTTGGAGACTGCGATACAAAAGGACTTTAACCGAGAGCAGAGTTTGGAGACTGGATAGAAGAAGGATCGTTGAAGAGAGCAAATGTTGGAGACTGCGGTGCAGAAGGACTGTTACAGAGAGCACAGGTTGGAGATTGGGGTGCAGAGGAAATATTGCAGACAGCAGAGTTTGAAGACTTGGGTGCATAAGGACTTTGGCAGAGATCAAAGTATGGAGACTGTGGTGCAGAAGGACTGATACAGAGATCAGAGGTTGGAGACTGGGGTGCAGAAGAATCGTTTCAGAGAGCAGAGGTTGGAAACTAAGGTGCAGAAGGATCGTTACACAGAGCAGATTTTGGTTACTGGGGTGTAAAAAGACTGCTGCAGAGAGCAGAAGTTGGAGACTAACGTGCAAAGGACTGATACAGAGAACAGATGTTGGAGACTGGGTTGCAGAAGTACTATACCAGAGAGCAGAGGTTTGAGACTGGGGTGCAGAAGGCCTGTTGCAGAGAGCAGAGATTGGAGATTGGGGTGCAGAAGGACTGTTTCAGAGAACAGAGTGTGGAGACTAGGGTGCAGAAAGATTGTTATAGTGAGCAGAGGTTGGAGACTGGGGTGCAGAAGGACTGTTGCAGAGAGCAGAGTTTGGAGACTTAGGTGAAGAATATCGTTGCAGAGAGCACAGGTTGGAGACTGGGGTGCAGAAAACCTGTTACAGAGAGCACAGTTTGGAGACAGGGTTGCAGAAGACTTGTTACAGAGAGCAGACGTTGGGGACTGGGGTGCAGAAGGATTCTTACAGATAGCACAGTTTGGAGACTGGTGTTAAGAAGGATTTATGCAGAGAGCAGAAGTTTCAGACTGAGGCTTAGAAGGACTGTTACAGAGAGCAGAGTTTGGAAATTAAGGTGCAGAAGGACCGTTATAGAGAGAAGATGTTGGAGACTGCCATACAGAAGGAATGTTACACAGAGCAGAGTCTGGAGACTGGAGTGCAGAAGCACCATTGCAGAGAGCAGATGTGGGAGTCTGGGATGCAGAAGGATCGTTACAGAGAGCAGAGGTTGGAGACTCAGGTGCAGAAGGATCGCTACAGAGAGCAGAGTTTGGAGACTGGGTTTCAGTAGGATAGTTTCAGAGAGCAGAGGTTGGAGACTGGGGTGCAGAAGAAATGTTGCAGAGAGCAGAGGTTGGAGACTGATGTGCAAAACGACTGTAGCAGAGAGCAGACGTTGGAGACTGGGATGCAGAAAGATCGTTGCAGAGAGCAGATGTTGGATACTGGGTATAACAAGACGTTTGCAGAGAGCAGAGGTTGGAGACTGTGGTGCAGATGGACTGATGCAGAGAGAAGAGGTTGGAGACTGAGGTTCAGAAGGACTGTTACAGAGAGCAGAGGTTTTAGACTGGGGTGCAGAATAACTGATACCGAAAGTAGAGTTTGGAGACTGGGGTGCAAAAGGACTGTTTCAGAGAGCAGAGTTAGGAGACTGATGTGCAGAAGGACTGTTACAGAGAGCATATTTTGGAAACTGGGATGTAGAAGGAACATTGCAGAGAGCAGAGGTTGGTGACTGGAGATAAGAAGGATCCTTGCAGAGAGCATATGTTGGAGACTGGGTGCAGAAGGACTATTAAAGAGAGCAGAGGTTTCAGACTAAGGTGCAGAAAGATCATTTCTGAATGCAGAGGTTTGAGAATAGAGCAAAAGGACTGTTACAGATTGCAGAACTTGAAGACTTAAGTGCAGAAGGACATTTACAGACAGGAGAGGTTGGAGACTTGGGTGCAAAAGGATTCTTACAAAGAGCAGAGTATTGAGACTGGGGTGCAGAAGGATCGTTGCAGAGAGCAGAGGTTGGAGAATGAGGTGCAGAAGGATCGCTACAGAGAGCAGAGGT
This sequence comes from Ictidomys tridecemlineatus, assembly GCF_052094955.1. NCBI lineage: Eukaryota > Metazoa > Chordata > Mammalia > Rodentia > Sciuridae > Ictidomys > Ictidomys tridecemlineatus. The sequence goes on along the minus strand of NW_027523103.1, from coordinate 24,594 downwards.
TGGAGACTGGGGTGCAGCAGGATAGTTACAGAGTGCACAGGTTAGATACTTGGGTGCAGAAAAAGTGTTGCAGAGATCAGAGGTTGGAGTTTTGGGTGCAGAAGTACTGTAGCTTCGAAAAGATGTTGGAGACTGTGGTGCAGAAGGACTGTTACAGAGTTCAAGGTTGAAAACTGTGGTGCAGAAGGATCATTGCAGAGAACAAAGGTTGGAGATTTAGGTGCAGAAGAATCGTTGCAGAGAGAAGAGGTTGGAGACTGGGGTGCAGAAGGCCTCTTAAAGAGAGCAGAGTTTGGAGACTGGGGTGCAGAAGACCTGTTACAGAGAGCAGAGGTTGTAGACTGGTGTGCAGAAGGATTGTTAAAGAAAGCACATTTTGGAGACTGGGGTGCAGAAGGATCGTTGAAGAGAGCAGAGGTTTCAGACTGAGGCTTAGAAGTACTGTTACAGAGAGCAGAGTTTGAAATCTGAGGTGCAGAAAAACTGTTACAGAAAGCAGAGGTTGGCAATTGGGGTGCAGAAGGACAGTTATAGAGAGAACAGTTTGGAGACTGCGGTACAGAAGGACTGTTAGAGAGAGCAGAGTCTGGAGACTTTGGTGCAGAAGGACCATTGTAGAGAGCAGATGTTGGAGACTAGGGTGCAGAAGGACTGTTACAGAGAGCAAAGGTTGGAGACTGGGGTGCAGAAGGACTATTGCAGAGAGCAGAGATTGGAGACTGAGGTGCAGAAAGGCTGTTAAAGAGAGCAGAGGTTAGAGGATGAGGTGAATAAGGATTGGGACAGATAGGAGAGGTTGGAGACTGAAGTGTAGAAGGACTCTAAAAGAGAGCTGAGGTTGGAAACTGGGGTGCAGAGAGATCGTTGCAGAGAGCAGAGGTTGGAAACTGAGGTGCAGAAGGATCATTGCAGAGAGCAGAGGTTGGAGACTGAGGTGCAGAAGGATCATTACAGAGAGCAGAGGTAGAGACTGGGGTCAGAAAGACTGCTACAGAGAGCAAAGTTTGGAGACTGGGGTGCAGAAGAAATGTTGCAGTGAGCAGAGATTGATTGGAGACTGCGGTACAGAAGTACCGTTACAAAGAGCAGAGGGTGGAGACTGGGGTGCAGAAGGAATGTCACCTAGAGCAGAGTTTGGAAACTGGGGTGCAGAAAGATGTTACAGAGAGCAGAGGCTGGATACTGGGGTCAGAAGCACTGTTACTGAAAACAGACGTTGGAGACTGGGGTGCAGAAGGATCATTGCAGACAGCAGAGTTTTGAGACTGAGGTGCAGAAGGATCGCTACAGAGAGCAGAGTTACGAGACCAAGGTGAAGTAGGATAGTTACAGAGAGCACAATTTAAAGACTGGGTGCAGAAGAGATGTTGCAGAGAGCACAAGTTGGAGACTGGGGTGCAGAAGGACTGTAGTAGAGAGCAGAGGTTTTAGACTAGGGTGCAGAATGACTGTTGCAGAGAACAGAGGTTGGATACTGGGGTGCAGAAGGGCCGTTGCAGAGGGATGAGGTTGGGGACTGAGGTGCAGAATGACTGTTACAGAGAGGAAAGTTTGGAAAACGGGGTGCAGAAGGATCTTAAAGGAGCAGAGTTTGGAGACTGGGGTGCAGAAGGACTGTTGCAGAGAGAAGAGGTTGGAGACTGGGGTGCAGAAGGCCTGTTACAGAGAGCAGACTTTTTGACTGAGTTGCAGAAGACCTGTTACAGAGAGCAGATGTTTGAGACTGGGGTGCAGAAAGATTGTTACAGATAGCACAGTTTGGAGTCTGGGGTTTAGAAGGATTGTTGCAGACAGAGACGTTTCAGACTTAGGCTTAGAAGGTTTGTTACTTAGAGCAGAGGTTGGAGTCTGAGGTTCAAAAGAACTGTTTCAGAAAGCAGAGGTTGGCACTTGGGGTGCAGAAGGACCGTTTTAGAGAGTAGAGATTGGAGACTGCGGTATAGAAGGACTGTTACAGAGAGCAGAGTTTTGATACTGGGGTGCAGAAAGACTGTTACAGAGAGCAGTCGTTGGACACAGAGTTGCAGACGAATTGTTACAGAGAGCAGAGATTGGATACTGGGGTTCCGAAGGACGATTACAGAGAGCAAAGAATGGAGACTGAGTTTCAGAAGGACTTTTGCAGAGAGCAGAGGTAGAAGACTGAGGTGCAGAAGGATCATTTCAGAGAGAAGATTTTGGAGACTGGGGTGCAGAAGGACTGTTACAGAAAGGAGAGGTTGAAGACTGAGGTGAAGAAGGACTGTTACAGAGAGCAGATATTAAAGACAGGGGTGCAGAACTGATACAGAGCAGATGTTGGAGACTGAGGTACAGAAGACCTGTTTCAGAGAGCAGAGGTTGGAGACTCGGGTGCAGAAGGATTATTGCATAGAGCAGAGTTTTCAGATTGAGGTACAGAAGAACGGTTGCAGAGAGCAGATGTTGGAGATTGGGGCGAACAAGGACTTTTACAGAGAGCAGAGGTTGGAGACTGCAGTAGAGAAGGACTGTTACAAAGAGCAGAGTTTGAAGACTGGGGTGAAGAAGGATTGTTGCAGAGAGCAGAGGTTGCAGAGTGAGGTGAAGACAAACTGTTACAGAGAGCAGAATTTGGAGAATGTGGTGCAGAAGCACTGATACAGAAAGCAGAGTTTGGAGACTGGGGTTAAGAAGGACCCTTACAGAGAACAGTGGTTGAAGACTGTGGTAAAGAAGAACTGTTGTTGAGAATAAGCTTGGAGACTGGGGTGCAGAGGGACCATTGCAGAGAGCAGAGTTTGGAGACTGGGGTGCAGAAAAAATGTTACAGAGAGCAGAATTTGGACACTGGGGTACAGAAGGATCTTCGAGAGAGAAGAGGTTGGAGAATAGGTTGTAGAGAGACTGTTGCAGAGCAGACGTTGGAGACTGGGGTGCAGAAGGATTGTTGCTGAGAGCAGATTATGGAGACTGGGGTATAGAAGGACTGTACCAGAGAGCAGTTGTTGAAGACTGAGGTGCAGAAGGACTGTTTCAGAGAGCAGAGTTTGGAAACAGGGGTGCAGAACGACTGATACAGAGAGCAGAGATTAGAGACTGAGGTGCAGAAGGAATGTTACAGAGAGCAGAGGTTGGAGACTGGGGTTCAGAATGACTGATACCAAAAGCAGAGGTGAGATACTGGGGTCCAGAAGGAACGTTACAGAGACCAGAGTTTGGAGACTGCAGTACAGAAGGACTGTTACAGAGAGCAGATGATGCAGACTGTGGTGCAGAAGGACTGTTGCAGAGAACAGAAGGTGGAGACTGGGGCGCATAAGGACCATTGCTGAGAGCAGGGGATAAAGACTAATGTGCAGAAGGATTGTTACAGAGATCATAGGTTAAAGGCTGGGGTGCGGGAAGACTGTTACAGAGAGAAGAGTTTAAAGACTTGGGTGCAGAAGGATCTTTCAGAGAGCTGAGTTTCGGGACTGGGGTACAGAAATACTTTTGCGGAGAGCAGAGTTTGGAAACTGGGGTGCATAAGGACCGTTGCTGAGAGCAGAGGTTAAAGACTGATGTGCAGAAGAATCATTGAAGAGAGCAGAGGTGGATGACTGGGGTGCAGAAGGACTCTTACAGAGAGCAGAGTTTGGATACTGGGGTGAAGAAGGCCTGTTACAGAGAGCAGAGTTCGGTACTGAAGAGCAGAAGGACTGTTACAGAGAGCAGAGTTTGAAGACTGGGTTGCAGAAGATTCTTTCAGAGAGCAGATTTTGGAGACTGAGATACAGAAGGACTGTTACAGAGAGCAGAGGTTGGAGAGTGGGGTGCAGAAGGACTGTTTAAGAGACCAGAGGTTTGAGACTGGGGTATAGAAGGACTGTTGAAGAGAGCAGATGTTGAAGATTGGGGTGCAAAAAGACTGTTGCAGAGAGCAGAGGTTGGAGACTGAGGTGTAGAAGGACTGTTACAGAGTGCAGATATTTGAGACTGGGGTGCAGAAGGATTGTTGAAGAGAGCAGAAGTTGGAGACTTAGTTACAGAAAGATAATTGCAAGGAGCAGAGGTTAGAGAATGGGGTCCAGAAGCATCGTTACACAGATCAGAGTTTTGAGACTGTGGAGCAGAAGGACTTTTACAGAGAGCACAGGTATGAGACTCGGGTGCAGAATGAATGTTGCAGAGAGGAGAGGGTGAAGACGGGGGTGCAGGAGGACTTTTGCAGAAACCAGAGGTTGGAGACTGAGGTGCAGAAAGACTGTTAAAGAGAGCAGAGGTTGAAGACTGAGGTGCTGGAGGACTTATTGAGAAAGCAGATGTTGGAGACTGGGGTGCAGAAGGACGGATAAAGAGAGCAGAGGTTGGAGACCTTGGTACAGAAGGACTGCTATAAAGAGCAGAGGATAAAGACTGGGGTGCAAAACAACTGTTGCAGAGAACAGAGGTTGGAGACTTGGGGGCAGAAGCACCTTTGCAGAGAGCAGAGGTTGAATACTGGGTTCCAGAGGAATGTTACAGCGAGCAGAGGTTGGAGACTGGTGTGGAGAAGGATCTTACACAGAGAAGAGGTTGGAGACTGGGGTGCAGAAAGACTGTTGCAGAGAGCAGAGGTTGGAGACTGGGGTGCACAAGCATCATTGCAGAGAGTAGCTGTTGGAGACTGGGGTGCAGAAAGACTGTTGCAGAGAGCAGTGGTTGGAGACTGGGGTGCAGAAGGCCTGTTACAGAGAGCAGAGATTAGAGACTGGGGTGCAGAAGGAGTGTTTCAGTGAGCAGAGTTTGCAGACTGGGTTTAAAAGGGTCTTACAGAAAGCAGAGGTTGGAGACTGATGTACAGAAGAACTGTTACAGAGAGCACAGTTTGGAGACTGGGGTGCAGAAGAGCAGAGTTTTCAGACTGAGGTACAGAAGATCTGTTTTAGAAAGCAGATGTTGGAGACTGCAGAGAGCAGAGTTTTCAGACTGAGGTACAGAAGATCTGTTGCAGAGAGCAGATGTTGGAGACTGGGTGCACATGGACTATTGCAGCGAGCATAGGTTGGAGACAGGGTGCAGATGGATTGTTGCAGAGAGCAGAGGTTGGAGACTGGGGTCTAGAAAGACAGATACAGAGAGCAGAGTTTGGAGACTGGGGTGAAGAAAGCCTTTTACACAGAGCAGAGTTTTGAGACTGGGGCGCACGATGACTGTTACAGAGAGCAGAGTTTGGAGATTGGGTTGCAGAAGGATCTTACAGAGAGCAGAGGTTGGAGACTGAGGTGCAGAAGCACTGTTACAAAAAGTAGAGTTTGGAGACTGAGGTGCAGAAAGATTGATACAGAGAGCAGAGGTTGGAGACTGGGGTGCAGAGGGACTGTTGCAGAGAGCAGAGGTTTTAGACTGGGGTGTAGAAGGACTGTTGCAGTTAGGAGAGGTAGGAGATTGGGGTTCCAAAATACCCTTACAGAGAGCAGTGTTTGGAGACTGCAGTACAGAAAGACTGTTACAGAGAGCAGAGGTTGGAGACTGGGGTGGAAAAGATCTGTTGCAGATAGTAGATGTTGGAGACTATGGTGCAGAAAGACTGATGAAGAGAACAGAGGTTGGAGCCTGGGGTGCTGTAGGACCATTGAAGAGAGAAGAGGTTGGATACTGGGGTGCAGAAGAATCTTACAGTGAGCAGAGTTTGGAGTCTGAGATTCAGGAGGACTGTGGCAGAGAGCAGACGATGGAGACTGGGGTGCAGAAGGATTGTTGCAGAGAGCAGAGGTTGGAGACTGAGGTGAAGAAGGACTGTTACAGAGAGCAGATTTTGGAGACTGTGGTCCAGGACTGATACAGAAAACAGATGTTAAAGACTGGGGTGCAGAACAATTCTTGCAGACAGCAGAGGTTGGAGACTGTTGTTCAGAAGGACTGATACAGAAAGCAGAATCTGGAGACTTGGGTGCAGAAGGACCATTACAGAGAAGAGATGTTGGAGACTGCGGTACAGAAGGACTGTTACAGAGAGCAGAGTTTGAAGACTGCAGTGCAGAACGACTTTTGCAGAGAACACAGGTTGGAGACTGGGGTGCAGAAGGACCGTTACAGAGAGCAGAGATTGGAGACTGGGGTGCAAAAGGACTTTTACAGAGAGCAGAGATTGAAGACTGATGAGCGGAAGGACTGTTGCAAGAACAGATGTTTAAGACAGGGTTGCAGAAGGACAATTTCAGAGAGCAGAGGTTTGAGAGTGAGGTGCAGAAGGATTGTAACAGAGAGCAGAGTTAGGAGACTTCAGTGCAGACGAACTGTTACAGACAGTAGAGTTTGGAGACTGGGGTACAGAAGCATATTACAGCGAGCAGAGGTTGGAGACTGGGGTGAAGAAGGACTGCTGCAGAGAGCAGAATTTGGAGACTGGGGTGCAGAAGGACGGATAAAGAGAGCAGAGGTTGGAGACCCTGGTACAGAAGGACTGCTATAGAGAGCAGAGGATAAAGACTGGGGTGCAGAACGACTGTTGCAGAGAACAGAGGTTGGAGACTTGGGTGCAGAAGCACCTTTGCAGAGAGCAGAGTTTGAATACTGGGTTCCAGAGGAATGTTACAGTGAGCAGAGGTTGGAGACTGGTGTGGAGAAGGATCTTACACAGAGAAGAGGTTGGAGACTGGGGTGCAGAAAGACTGTTGCAGAGAGCAGAGTTTGGAGACTGGGGTGCACAAGCATTATTGCAGAGAGTAGCTGTTGGAGACTGGGGTGCAGAAAGACTGTTGCAGAGAGCAGTGGTTGGAGACTGGGGTGCAGAAGGCCTGTTACAGAGAGCAGAGATTAGAGACTGGGGTGCAGAAGGAGTGTTTCAGTGAGCAGAGTTTGCAGACTGGGTTTAAAAGGGTCTTACAGAAAGCAGAGGTTGGAGACTGATGTACAGAAGAACTGTTACAGAGAGCACAGTTTGGAGACTGGGGTGCAGAAGAGCAGAGTTTTCAGACTGAGGTACAGAAGATCTGTTTTAGAAAGCAGATGTTGGAGACTGCAGAGAGCAGAGTTTTCAGACTGAGGTACAGAAGATCTGTTGCAGAGAGCAGATGTTGGAGACTGGGTGCACATGGACTATTGCAGCGAGCATAGGTTGGAGACAGGGTGCAGATGGATTGTTGCAGAGAGCAGAGGTTGGAGACTGGGGTCTAGAAAGACAGATACAGAGAGCAGAGTTTGGAGACTGGGGTGAAGAAAGCCTTTTACACAGAGCAGAGTTTTGAGACTGGGGCGCACGATGACTGTTACAGAGAGCAGAGTTTGGAGATTGGGTTGCAGAAGGATCTTACAAAGAGCAGAGTTTGGAGACTGAGGTCCAGAAGCAATGTTACAAAGAGTAGAGTTTGGAGACTGAGGTGCAGAAAGATTGATACAGAGAGCAGAGGTTGGAGACTGGGGTGCAGAAGGACTGTTGCAGAGAGCAGAGGTTTTAGACTGGGGTGTAGAAGGACTGTTGCAGTTAGGAGAGGTAGGAGATTGGGGTTCCAAAATATCCTTACAGAGAGCAGTGTTTGGAGACTGCAGTACAGAAGGACTGTTACAGAGAGCAGAGGTCGGAGACTGGGGTGGAAAAAATCTGTTGCAGAGAGTAGATGTTGGAGACTATGGTGCAGAAGGACTAATGCAGAGAACAGAGGTTGGAGACTGGGGTGCAGTAGGACCATTGAAGAGAGAAGAGGTTGGATACTGGGGTGCAGAAGAATCTTACAGTGAGCAGAGTTTGGAGTCTGAGATGCAGGAGGACTGTGGCAGAGAGCAGACGATGGAGACTGGGGTGCAGAAGGATTGTTGCAGAGAGCAGACGTTGGAGACTGAGGTGAAGAAGGACTGTTACAGAGAGCAGATTTTGGAGACTGTGGTCCAGGACTGATACAGAAAACAGATGTTAAAGACTGGGGTGCAGAACGATTCTTGCAGACAGCAGAGGTTGGAGACTGTTTTTCAGAAGGACTGATACAGAAAGTAGAATCTGGAGACTGGGGTGCAGAAGGACCATTACAGAGAAGAGACGTTGGAGACTGCGGTACAGAAGGACTGTTACAGAGAGCAGAGTTTGAAGACTGCAGTGCAGAACGACTTTTGCAGAGAACACAGGTTGGAGACTGGGGTGCAGAAGGACCGTTACAGAGAGCAGAGATTGGAGACTGGGGTGCAAAAGGACTTTTACAGAGAGCAGAGATTGGAGACTGACGAGCGGAAGGACTGTTGCAAGAAGAGATGTTTAAGACAGGGTTGCAGAAGGACAATTTCAGAGAGCAGAGGTTTGAGAGTGAGGTGCAGAAGGATTGTAACAGAGACCAGAGTTTGGAGACTTCAGTGCAGAAGAACTGTTACAGACAGTAGAGTTTGGAGACTGGGGTACAGAAGCATATTACAGCGAGCAGAGGTTGGAGACTGGGGTGAAAAAGGACTGCTGCAGAGAGCAGAATTTGGAGACTGGGGTGCAGAAGGATTGTTACAGACAGCAGAGGATGACTTCTGGTGTGAAGAAGGACTTGTGCATAGAGCAGAAGTTGGAGATTTGGGTACAGAGGAAACTGTTGCAGAGAGCATTGGTTGCAGACTGGGGTGCAGAAGAATTGTTACAGAGAGCAGAGGTTGGAGACTGGGGTGCAGAAGGACTGTTGATGAGAGTAGATGATGGAGAATGGGGCCTAGAAAAACTGTAGAAGAGAGCAGACGTTGGAGACTAAGGTGAAGAAGGACAGTTACACAGAACAGAGGTTGGAGACTGGAGTGCAGAAGGACTGATACCGAAAGCAGAGTTTCGAGATTCGGGTGCAGAAGTATCCTTACAGAGAGCAGAGTTTCGAGAATGCAGTACAGAAGGACTCTTACAGAGAGCAGAGTTTTGAGACTGGTGTGGAAAATCACTGTTGCAGATAGCAGATGTTGGAGGCTGGGGTGCAGAAGGAATGTTGCAGAGAGTAGAGGATGGAGACTGGGGTGCACAAGGACTGTTGCAGAGAGCAGAGGTTGCAGACTGAGTTGCACAAAGACTCTTACAGACGGCAGAGTTTGGAGACTATGGTGCAAAACGACTTATACAGAAAGCAGAGGTTGGATACTGGGGTGCATAAGGACCCTTACGGAGAACAGAGGTTGGAGACTGCGGTACAGAAGGACTGGTACCGAGAGAAGAGTTTGGAGACTGTGGTGCAGAAGAACTGATGTTGACAACAGAGGTTGGAGACTGGTGTGCAGACGGATCGTTGGGTCGAGCAGAGTATAGAGACTGGGGTATAGAAGGACTGTTGAAGAGAGCAGAGGTTGGAGACTGGAGTGTACAAGGACTGTTGCAGAGAGCAGACGTTGGAGACTGGGGTGCAGAAGGACTTATAGAAAAGCCGATGTTGGAGACTGATGTGCAGAAGGACCGTTACAGAGAGCATAGGTTGGAGAATCCGGTACAGAACGACAGTTACGTAGAGCATAGGTTGGAGACTGGGGTGCAGAAGACTGTTGCAGAAAACAGAGGTTAGAGACTGGGGTGCAAAAGGACCCTTGCAGAGAGCAGAGGTTGGAGACTGAGGTGCAGAATTATTGTTACAGAGAGCAGATTTGGAGACTAGGTTTCAGATGAACTGTTACAGTGAGCAGCGGTTGGAGACAGGTGTGAAGAAAGATCTCACAGAGAGCAGAGGTTGGAGACTGGCGTGCAGAAGGACAGTTTTAGTGAGCAGATGTTGGAGACTGGGGTGCAGAAGCATCCTTGCAGAGAGTAGAGGTTGAAGACTGTGGTGCAGAAGGCCTCTTACAGAGAGCAGAGGTTGGAGACTGGAGTGCAGAAGGCCTGTTACAGAGAGCACAGGTTGGAGACTGGGGTGCAGAAGAACTGTCACAGAGAGCAGAGTTTGCACACTGGATTTCAGAAGGGTCTTACAGAGAGATGAGGTTGGAGACTGAGGTGCAGAAGGATTATTGCAGAGAGCAGAGTTTTCAGACTGAGGTACAAAAGAACTTTTGCAGAGAGCAGATGATGTAGACTGCGTTGCACAAGGACTTAGCAGCGAGCAGAGGTTAGAGACAGAGGTGCAGATGGACTGAGAGAGCAGAGTTTGGAGACTGGGTTGCAGAAGGATCTTACAGAGTGAAGATTTGGAGACTGAGGTGCAGAAACACTGTTAATTAGAGTAGAGGTTGGAGACAGAGGTGCAGAAGGATTGTTACAGAGAGCAGAGGATGGAGACTGGGATGCAGAAGGACTGTTGCAGAAAGCAGAGGTTTTACACTGGGATGTAGAAGGAATGTTGCAGAGAGTAGAGGTTGAAGACTAAGGTGCAGAATGACAGTTACACATAGCACAGCATGGAGACTGGCGTTCATAAGGACTGATACAGAAAGCAGAGGTTGGAGTCTCGGGTGCAGAAGTACCCTTACAGAGAGCAGAAGTTGAAAAATGCAGTACAGAAGGACTATTACAGAGAGCAGAGTTTGGAGACTGGGGTGGAGAATGACTGTTGCAGAGAGCAGATGTTGGAGACTGGGGTGCAAAAGAATTGTTGCAGAGAGCAGAGGATGGAGAGTGTGGTGCAAAAGGACTGTTGCATAGAGTAGACGTTGCAGACTGAGTTGCAGAAGGACTGTTAAAGAGGGCAGAGTTAGGAGACTCTGGTGCAAAACGACTGATACAGAAAGCAGATCTTGGGTACTGGGATGCATAAGGACCCTAAGGAAGAACATAGGTGGTAGACTGCGGTACAGAAGGACTGTTACAGAGAGCAGAGTTTGGAGACTGGGGTGCATAAGAACTGATGTAGAGAACAGATGTTGGAGACTGGGGTGCAGAAGTATTGTTGGGGCGAGCAGAGAATAAAGACTGGAGTGTAGAAGGACTGTTGCAGAGAGCAAAGTTTGGAGACTAGGGTGCAGAAGGATCGTTGGGGCGAGCAGAGTATGGAGACTGGAGTGTAGAAGGACTTTTACAGAGATTAGAGGTTGGAGACTGGGAGTCAGATGGATTATTGCAGAGAGCAGAGTTTTCAGACTGAGGTACAGAAGAACTGTTGCAGAGAGCAGATGTTGGAGACTGGGGTTCACAAGGACTGTTGCAGCGAGCAGGGGTTTGAGACTGCGGTGCCAAAGGATCTTTGCAGAGAGCAGAGCTTGGAGACTGAGGTGCAGAAGGATCCTTGCGGAGAGCAGAGGTTTGAGACTTGGGTGCAGAAGGATCATTACAGAGAGCAGAGTTTGGAGACTGGCGTGCAGAAGGAATGTTGCAGAGAGCAGAGGTTGGAGACTTGGGTGCAGAAGGACTGTTGCAGAAAGCAGATGTTTGAAACTGGGGTGCAGAAGGCCCGTCGGAGACTGGGGTGCAGAAGTACAGTTACACAGAGCACAGTTTGGAGACTGGGGTGCAAAAAGACTGATACAGAAAGCAGAGGTTGGAGACTCGGGTGCAGAAGTACCCTTTCCGAGAGCAGAGTTTGGAGATTGCAGTACAGATGGACTGTTACAGAGAGCAGAGGTTGGAGGCTGGGGTGAAGAATGACTTTTGCAGAGAGCAGATGTTAGAAACTGGGGTGCAGAAGGACTGTTGCAGAGAGTAGAGGATGGAGACTGGGGTGCAGAAGGACTGTTGCAGAGAGCAGAGGTTGCAAACTTAGTTGCAGAAGGACTGTTAGTGAGGGAAGAGTTTGGAGAAGGTGGTGCAAAACGACTGATACAGAAAGCAGAGGTTGGATACTGGGGTGCATAAGGATCCTTGCGGAGAGCAGAGGTTTGAGACTTGGGTGCAGAAGGATCATTACAGAGAGCAGAGTTTGGAGACTGGCGTGCAGAAGGAATGTTGCAGAGAGCAGAGGTTGGAGACTTGGGTGCAGAAGGACTGTTGCAGAAAGCAGATGTTTGAAACTGGGGTGCAGAAGGCCCGTCGGAGACTGGGGTGCAGAAGTACAGTTACACAGAGCACAGTTTGGAGACTGGGGTGCAAAAAGACTGATACAGAAAGCAGAGGTTGGAGACTCGGGTGCAGAAGTACCCTTTCCGAGAGCAGAGTTTGGAGATTGCAGTACAGATGGACTGTTACAGAGAGCAGAGGTTGGAGGCTGGGGTGAAGAATGACTTTTGCAGAGAGCAGATGTTAGAAACTGGGGTGCAGAAGGACTGTTGCAGAGAGTAGAGGATGGAGACTGGGGTGCAGAAGGACTGTTGCAGAGAGCAGAGGTTGCAGACTTAGTTGCAGAAGGACTGTTAGTGAGGGAAGAGTTTGGAGAAGGTGGTGCAAAACGACTGATACAGAAAGCAGAGGTTGGATACTGGGGTGCATAAGGATCCTTGCGGAGAGCAGAGGTTTGAGACTTGGGTGCAGAAGGATCATTACAGAGAGCAGAGTTTGGAGACTGGCGTGCAGAAGGAATGTTGCAGAGAGCAGAGGTTGGAGACTTGGGTGCAGAAGGACTGTTGCAGAAAGCAGATGTTTGAAACTGGGGTGCAGAAGGCCCGTCAGAGACTGGGGTGCAGAAGTACAGTTACACAGAGCACAGTTTGGAGACTGGGGTGCAAAAAGACTGATACAGAAAGCAGAGGTTGGAGACTCGGGTGCAGAAGTACCCTTTCCGAGAGCAGAGTTTGGAGATTGCAGTACAGATGGACTGTTACAGAGAGCAGAGGTTGGAGGCTGGGGTGAAGAATGACTTTTGCAGAGAGCAGATGTTAGAAACTGGGGTGCAGAAGGACTGTTGCAGAGAGTAGAGGATGGAGACTGGGGTGCAGAAGGACTGTTGCAGAGAGCAGAGGTTGCAGACTTAGTTGCAGAAGGACTGTTAGTGAGGGAAGAGTTTGGAGAAGGTGGTGCAAAACGACTGATACAGAAAGCAGAGGTTGGATACTGGGGTGCATAAGAACCCTTACAGAGGACAGAGGTTGGAGACGGCGGTACAGAAGGACTGTTACAGAGAGCCGAGGTTGGAGACTGTGGTGCAGAAGGACTGTTACAGAGAGCAGAGTTTGCAGACTGGGTTTCAAAAGGGTCTTACAGAGAGATGAGGTTGGATACAGAGGTACAGAAGGACTGCTGCAGAGAGCAGATTTTGGAGATTGGGGTGCAGAAGGATCATTGGGGCGAGCAGAGTATAGAGACTTTGGTGTAGATGGACTGTTGCAGAGAGCAGAGGTTGGAGTCTGGGGTTCAGAAGGACTGTTTCAGAGAGCAAATGTTTGAAACTTGTGTGCAGAAGGACTTTTTCATAGAGCAGAGATTGGAGACTGAGGTACAGAAGGACTGTTACAGAGAACAGAGTTTGGAGACTTGGGTGCAGATGGATTATTGCAGTGAGCAGAGTTTTCAGACTGAGGTACAGAAGAACTTTTGCAGAGAGAAGATGTTGGAGACTGGGTTTCACAAGGACTGTTGAAGAGAGCAGAGGTTGAAGACTGGTGTGCAGAAGGATCTTTGCAGAGAGCAGAAGTGGGAGAATGAGGTGCAGAAGGATCGTTGCAGAAAGCACAGGTTGGAGACTGGGTTGCAGAAGGAATGTTGTAGAGAGCAGTATTTGGAGACTTGGGTGCAGAAGGACTGTTGTAGAATACAGAGTTTGGATACTGACGTGCAGAAAGACTGTTACATTGAGCAGAGGTTAGATACTGGGGTGCAGAAGGACTGATAGAGAAAGCAGATGTTGGAGACTGGGGTGCAGAAGGACTGTTACAGAGAACAATGGTTGGAGAATCCGGTACAGAAGAAAAGTTACAGCGAGCATAGTTTGGAGTGTGGTGTGCAGAAAGATCTTCAGAGAGCAGATGTTGGAGACTGGGGTTCAAAAGAACTGTTGTAGAGAGCAGAGGGTGGAGACTGGGGTGAAGAATATCGTTGCAGAGAGTAGAAGTTGGATACTGGGGTTCTGAAGGCCTCTTAAAGAGAGCAGAATTGGAGACTGAGATACAGAAGACCTATTACAGAGAGCAGAGTTTAGAGACTGGATGCAGAAGGACTGTTACAGACAGCAGAGTTTGAATACTGGGTTTGCGAAGGGTCTTACAGAGAGCACAGTTTGGAGACTGAGGTACAGAAGGATTGTTACAGAGAGCAGAGTTTGGAGACTGGTGTGCAGAAAGATTGTTGCAGAGAGCAGCAGTTTTAGACTGGGATGTAGAAGTACTGTTGCAGAGAGTAGACGTTGGAGATTGGGGTCCAGATGGACTGTAGCAGAGAGCAGACTTGGAGACTAAGGTGCAGAAGTACAGTTACACAGAGCAGAGGTTGGAGCTTGGGGTGCAGAAGGACTGATACAGAAAGCAGAGGTTGGAGACTCAGGTTCAGAAGTACCCTTAGAGATAGCAGAGGTTGGAGAATGCAGTACAGAAGAACTGTTACAGAGAGCAGAGATTGGAGACTGGGGTGGAGAATGACTGTTGAAGAGAGCAGTTGTTGGAGACTGGGGTGCAAAAGGACTGCTGCAGAGAGCAGAAGATGGAGAGTTGGGTGAAGAAGGACTGTTGCAGAGACCAGAGGTTGCAGACTGAGTTGCAGAAGGACTGATGTAGGGAACAGATGTTGGATCCTGGGGTGCAGAAAGATCGTTTAGGTGAGCATAGTATAGAGACTAGGGTTCAGAAGGACTTTTGCAGAGAGCAGATGTTGGAGACTTAGGTGCAGAAGGACTGTTGCATAGAGATGTGATTGGAGACTGAGGTACAGAAGGACTGTTACAGAGAGCAGAAGTTGGAGACTGGGGTGCAGATGGATTATTGTAGAGAGCAGAGTTTTCAAACTGAGGTACACAAGAACTGTTGCAGGAAGCAAATGTTGGAGACTGGGGTTCACAAGGACTGTTGCAGCTAGCAGAGGTTTGAAACTGGGGTGCAGAAGGATCGTTGCAGAGAGCAGAGGTTGGGGACTTGGGTGCAGAAGGATTGTTACAGAGATCAGAGTTTGGAGACTGGGGAGCAGAAGAACATTTACAGAGAGCACAGGATTGAGACTTGGGTGAAGTAGGAATGTTGCAGAGAGCAGAGGTTGGAGATTTGTTTGCAGAAGGACTGTTGCAGAAAGCAGAGGTCGGAGACTGAAGTGCAGAAGGACTGTTGCAGAGAGCAGAGGTTAAAGAATGGATAGCAGAAGGACTGTTACAGAGAGGAGACGTTGGAGACTGTGTTTCAGAAAGATCTTACACAGAAAAGAGTTTGGAGACTGAGGTGCAGAAGGACGGTTACAAAGAGCGGAGGTTCGAGACTGAGGTGAAGAAGGATTGTTACAGAGAGCAGAGGTTGGAGACTGGGGTGGAGAGTGACTGTAGCAGAGAGCAGATGTTGGAGACTGGGGTGAAGAATGACTTTTGCAGAGAGCAGATGTTAGAAACTGGGGTGCAGAAGGACTGTTGCAGAGAGTAGAGGATGGATACTGTGGTGCAGATGGACTGTTTCAGAGAGCAGAGGTTGCAGACTGAGTTGCAGAAGGACTGTTCTTGAGGGAAGAGTTTGGAGAAGGTGGTGCAAAACGACTGATACAGAAAGCAGAGGTTGGATACTGGGGTGCATAAGGACACTTGCAGAGAACAGAGGTCGGAGACGGCGGTACAGAAGTACTGTTACAGAGAGCCGAGGTTGAAGACTGGGGTGCAGAAGAACTGATGTAGATAACAGTGTTTGGAGACTGGGGTGCAGAAGGATCGTTGGGGCAAGCAGAGTATTGAGACTAGGGTGTAGAAAAACTGCTGCAGATAGCAGAGTTTAAAGACTGGGGTGTAGATGTACTGTTTAAGAGAGCAGACGTTGGAGACTGGGGTGCAGAAGGATCGTTGGGGAGAGCAGAGTATTGAGACTAGGGTGTAGAAGGACTGCTGCAGATAGCAGAGTTTAAAGACTGGGGTGTAGAAGGACTGTTTAAGAGAGCAGACATTGGAGACTGGGGTGCAGAAGGATCTTTGGGGCGAGCAGAGTATGGAGACTGGGGTGTAGAAGGACTGTTGCAGAGAGCAGAGATTTCAGACTGAGGTACATAAAAACTGTTTCAGGAAGCAGATGTTGGAGACGGGGGTTCACAAGGACTGTTGCAGCGAGCAGAGGTTTGAGACTGGGGTGCAGAAGGATCGTTGCAGAGAGCAGAGGTTGGAAACTGAGGTGCAGAATGATCATTGCAGAGAGCAGAGGTTCAAGACTGGGGTGCAGAAGGATCTGTACAGAGAGCAGAGTTCGGAGACTGGGGTGCAGAAAAACTTTTACAGAGAGCACAGGTTGGAGAATAGGGTGCAGAAGGAATGTTGTAAAGAAAAACGGTTGGAGACTTGAGTGCCGAAGGACTGTTACAGAAAGCAGAGTTTGGAGACTGAGGTGCAGAAGGAGTGTTGCAGATAGCAGAGGTTAAAGACTGGGGTGCAGAAGGACAGTTACAGATAGCAGACGTTGGAGACTGGGGTGCACATGGATTGATACAGAAAGTAGAGGTTGGAGACTGGGTTGCAGAAGGATCTTACAGAGAGCAGAGAAGGGAGACTGAGGTGCAGACGAACTGTTACAGAGAGTAGAGGTTGGAGACTGAGGTGCAGAAGGACCATTGCAGAGAGCAGAGGTTGGAGACTGAGGTGCAGAAGGATTGTCACAGAGAGCAGAGGATGGAGACAGGGGTGCAGAAGGACTGATGCAGAGAGCAGAGGTTTTAGACTTGGATGTACAAGGACTGTTGCAGAGAGTAGAGGTTGGAGATTGGGGTCCAGAAAGACTGTAGCAGAGAGCAGAGGTTGGAGACTAAGGTGCAGAAGGACAGTTACACAGAGCAGAGATTGGAGACTGGATTGCTGAAGGACTGACACAGAAAGCAGAGGTTGCAGACTCTGGTGCAGAAGTACCCTTACAGAGAGCAGAGGTTGGAGAATGCAGTACAGAAGGACTGTTACAGAGATCAAAGTTTGGAGACTGGGTTGCAGAATGACTGTTGCAGAGAGCAGATGTTTGAGACTGGGGTGAAAAAGAACTATTGCAGAGAACCGAAAATGGAGAGTGGGTTGCAGAAGAACTCTTGCAGAGAGCAGAGGTTGCAGACTGAGTTGAAGAAGGACTGTTACAAAGGGCAGAGTTTGGAGACTGTGGTTCAAAATGACTGATACAGAAAGCAGAGAATGGATACTGAGGTGCATAAGGACCATTACAGAGAACAGAGATTGGAGACTGTGGTACAGAAGGACTGTTACAGAGAGCAGAGTTTGGAGTCTGCGTTGCAGAAGAACCGATGTAGAGAACAGAGTTTGGAGACTGGGGTGCAGAAGAATCGTTGGGGCGATCAGAGTATGGAGACTTGGGTGTAGAAGGACTGTTTAAGAGAGCAGTGATTGGAGAATGAGTTACAAAAGAATTGTTACAGAGAGCAGAGTTTTGAGACGAGGTGCAGATGGATTATTGAAGAGAGCAGAGTTTTCAGGCTGAGGTACAGAAGAACTGTTGCAGAAAGCAGATGTTGGAGACTGGGCTTCATAAGGACTGTTGCAGCTAGCAGAGGTTTCAGTATGGGGTGCAGAAGGATAGTTGCAGAGAACAAAGTTTGGAGACTAAGGTGCAGAAGGATTGATACAGAGAGCAGAGGTTGGAGACTGGGGTGCAGAAAGACTGTTGCAGAGAGCATAGGATTTAGACTGAAATGTAGAAGGACTGTTGCAGAGAGTAGAGGTTGAAGATTGGGGTCCAGAAGGACTGTAGCAGAGAGCAGAAGTTGGAGACTAAAGTGCAGAAGGACAGTTAAACAGATCACAGGTTGGAGACTGGGGTGCAGACGGTCTGACACAGAAAGCAGAGGTTAGAGACTCGGGTGCAGAAGTACCATTACAGAGAACAGAGGTTGTAGAATGAAGTACAGAAGGACTGTTACAGAGAGCAAAGTTTGGAGACTGGGGTGGAGAATGACTGTTGCAGATAGCAGATTTTGGAGACTGGGGTGCAGAACGACTGTTGCAGAGAGCGGAGGTTGCAGACTGAGTTGCAGGAGGACGGTTACAGAGGGCAGAGTTTGATGACTCTGGTTCAAAACGACTGATAAAGAAAGAAGAAGTTGGATACTGGGGTGTATAAGGACCCTTACAGAGAACAGAGGTTGGAGACTGTGGTACAGAAAGACTGTTACAGAGAGCCGAGGTTGGAGACTGGGTTGCAGAATAACTGATGTAGAGAACAGAGTTTGGAGACTGGGGAGCAGAAGGATCGTTGGGGCGATCAGAGTATGGAGACTGGGGTGTAGAAGCACTGTTGCATAAAGCAGAGGTTGGAGACTGGGGTGTAGAAGGACTGTTTAAGAGAGCAGATGTTAGAGACTTGTGCACAGAAGGATTGTTGCATAGAGCAGAGATTGATGATTGAGGTACAGAAGAACTGTTTTAGAGAGCAGAGGTTGGAGACTGGGTTGCACAAGGACTGTTGCAGCGAGCAGAGATTTGAGACTGGGGTTCAGAAGGATCGTTGCAGAGAGCAGAGGTTTGAGACTTGGGTGCAGATGGACTGATGCAGAGAGCAGAGGTTGGAGACTGGGGTGAAGAAGGCCTGTTACAGAGCAGAGTTGGAGACTGGGGTTCAGAAGGATCTTACAGAGAGCAGAGATTGGAGACTGAGCTATCAGATGGAGGATTACAGAGAGCGGAGTTTTCAGACTGAGGTTCAGAAGGACTGTTGCACAAAGCAGATATTGGAGACTGGGGTACACAAGGACTGTTGCAGAGACCAGAGGTTTGAGACTGGGGTGCAGAAGGATCGTTGCAGAGAGCGGAGGTTCGAGACTGGGGTGCAGAAGGATCCTTAGAGAGAGCAGAGTTTAAAGACTGGGGTGCAGAAAAACTTTTACAGAGAGCACAGTTTGGAGACTGGAATGCAGAAGGAATGTTGCGGAGAGCAGAGGTTGAAACTTAGGTGCAGAAGGACTGTTGCAGAAAGCAGAGTTTGGAGACTGAGGTGCAGAAGGACTGTTGCAGAGAGTAGAGGTTAAAGACTGGAGTGCAGAAGGACAGTTACAGATAGCAGATGTTGGAGAATGGGTTTCAGAACGATCTTACAGAGAAAAGAGTTTGGAGACTCCAGTGCAGAAGGACTGTTACAGAGAGCGGATGTTTGAGACTGGGGTGCAGAAGGATCATTACAGAGAGCAGAGTTTAGAGATTGCGGTGAAGATGGACTTTTTCAGAGAGCATAGGTTTGATACTGGGGTGCAGAAGGAAACATACAAAGAGCAGAGGTTGGAGACTGGGGTTCAGAATGACAGTTGCTGAAAGCAGAGGTTGGAGAATGAGGTGCAGAAGGACTGTTACAGAGAGCAGACGTTGGATACTGGGGTGCAGAAGGAATGACAAAGAATGCAAATATTGGAGACTGCGGTGAGAAGGACCGTTACAGAGAGCAGAGTTTGGAGACTCTGGTACAGAAGGACTGTTACAGAGAGCAGAGTTTGGAGACTTGGTTGTAGAAGGACTGTTGCATAAAACAGAGTTTGGAGACTGGGATGCAAAAGGACTGTTTCACAGAGAATATGTAGGAGACTGGGGTGCAAAAGAATCGTTGCAGAGAGTAGAGGTTGGAGACTGGGGTGCAGAAGGCCTCTTACAGAGAGCAGAGGTTGGAGGCTGGATGCAGAAGGCCTGTTACACAGACCAGACGTTGGAGACTGGGGTGCAGAAGGACTGTTACAGAGAGCAGAGTTTGCAGACTGGGTTTCAGAAGGGTCTTACAGAGAGCAGAGGCAAGAGACAGAGGTACAGAAAGACTATTACAGAGAGCTGAGGTTGGAGATTTGGGTGTAGAAGGACTGTTTAAGAGACAAGATGTTAGAGACTTGTGCACAGAAGGATTGTTGCATAGAGCAGAGATTGGAGATTGAGGTACAGAGGAACTGTTGCAGAGAGCAGAGGTTGGAGACTGGGTTGCACAAGGACTGATGCAGCGAGCAGAGTTTGGAGACTGGGGTTCAGAAGGATCGTTGCAGAGAGCAGAGTTTGGAGACTGGGGTGCAGATGGACTGATACAGAGAGCAGAGGTTGGAGAATGGGGTAAAGAATGCCTGTTACAGAGCAGAGTTGTAGACTGAGGTTCAGAAGGATCTTACAGAGAGCAGAGTTTGGAGACTGAGGTGCAGAAGGACCCTTGCAAAGAGCAGAGGTTTGAGACTGATGTGCAGAAGGATAGTTACAGAGAGAAGAGTTTGGAGACTGGGGTTCAGAAAAACTTTTGCTGAGAGCAGAGGTTTTAGACTGGGGTGTAGAAGGACTGTTTCAGAGAGTAGAGGTTGGAGACTGGGGTCCAGATGGACTGTTACAGAGCGCAGATTTTTGGAGACTGGGGTGGAGAAATACTGTTGCAGAGAGCAAATGCTGGAGACTGGTGTGCAAAAGGAAAGTTGCAGAGAGCAGAGGATGGAGACTAGGGTGCAGAGGTATCCTTGGGGTGAGCAGACTATGGAGAATGGGGTGTAGAAAGACTCTTAAAGAGAGCAGAGGTTGGAGATTAGGGATTAGAAGGACTTTTACTGAGAGCACAGTTGGGAGATTGTGGTGCAGAAGGACTTTTACAGTGAGCACACTTTGGAGACTGGGGTGCAGGAGGATCGTTGCAGAGAGCAGAGTTTGGAGACTGGGGTTCACAAGGATTGTTAGAGAAAGCAGAGGTTGGAGACTGTGGTGCAGAAAGACTTTTACTGAGAGCACAGTTTGGAGACTGGGGTGCAGAAGGACTTTTACAGAGAGCACAGGTTAAAGACTGAGGTGCAGAAAAAAACTGTTGCAGAGAGCAAAATTAGAAGATTGGGGTGCAGAAGGAGTGTTGCAGAGAGCAGATGTTGGAGACTGAGGTGCACAAGGACCATTATAGAGAGCAGATGTTGGAGACTGGGGTACAGAGGAGTGTTACAGAGAGCAGAGTTTAAAGACTTTGGTGCAGAAGGACTGATATAGAAAGTAGAGGTGGGAGACTGGGTTTCAAAATGTCTCTTACAGAGAACAGAGGTTGGAGATTGCAGTACAGAAGGACTGTTGTAGAGAATAAGGTTGGAGACTGGGGTTAAGTGGTACCAATGCAGAGAGCAGAGGTTGGAGACTGGGGTGCAGAAGAAATGTTACAGAGAGCACAGGTTGGAGACTGAGGTGCAGAAGGACTGTTAAAGAAAGCAGAGGTTGGAAATTGGGGTGGAGAAGGATCATTGAAGAGAGAAGAGTTTGGAGTCTGGGGGCAAAAGGCCTGTTACATAAAGAAGAGGTTGGAGACTGGGGTAAAGAAGCCTTTTACAAAGAGCAGTTCTTGGAGACTGGGGTGCAGAAGGACAGTTACAGAAATCAGAGTTTTGAGACTGGGTTGCAAAGAATCTTACTGAGAGCAGAGGTTGGACAATGAGGTACAGAAGGACTGTAAGAGAGAGCAGAGGTTGGAGACTGAGGTGCAGAAGGATCGTTGGAGAGAGCAGTGTTTAGAGACTGCAGTGTAGAAGGACTGATACAGAAAGCAGAGGTTAAAGACTGGGGTGCAGAAGGACCCTTACAGAGAACAGAGGTTGGAGACTGAAAGACTCTTAGAAAGAGCAGACGTTGGAGACTGGGGTGCAGAATGACTGTTGTAGAGAACAGAGGTTGGAGACTGGTTTACAGAAGGACCATTGCAGAAAGTAGAGGTTGGAGACTGGGTTTCAGAAGGATTTTAAAGAGAGCAGAGTTTTGACACTGAGGTGCAGAAGGACTGTGGCAGAGAGAAGAGGTTAGAGATTGAGGCGCTGAAGGACTCTAGTAGAGAGCAGAGGTTGGAGTCTGAGGTGCAGAAAGACTGTTACAGAGAGCACAGGTTGGAGACTTGGGTGCAAAAGAACTGATACATAAAGCAGAGTTTCGAGACTGGGGTGGAGAAGGCCCCTTACAGAGAGCAGAGGTTGGAGACTGGGGTGGAGATTTACTGTTGCAGAGAGCAGAGGATGGAGACTGGGGTGCAGAAAGACTCTTGCAGAGAGCAAAGTTTGAAGACTGGTTGCAGTAGGACTGTTTCAGAGAGCAGAGGTTACACAGTGACGTGCAGAATGACGGTTAAAGAGAGCAGAGTTTGAAGACTGTGGTGCAGAAGGACTGATATATAAAGTAGAGGTGGGACACTGGGTTGCAAAAGGTTCCTTACAGAGAAAAGAGGTTGGAGACTGCAGTACAGAAGGACTGTTGTAGAGAACAAGGTTGAAGACTGGGGTTAAGTGGTACCAATGCAGAGAGCAGAGGTTGGAGACTGGGGTGCAGATGGAATGTTACAGAGAGCACAGGTTGGAGACTGAGGTGCAGAAGGACTGTTACAAAAAGCAGAGGTTGGAAATTGGGGTGTAGAAGGACCGTTACAGACAGCAGAGTTTGGAGACTGCAGTACAGAAGGACTGTTACACAGAGCAGATCTCGGAGACTGGGGAGCACAGGACTGTTGCAGAGGACAGAAGTTGGAGACTGGGGTGGAGACGGAATGTTACAGAGAGCCCAGTTTGGAAACTGGAGTGCAGAAAAATCTTACAGAGAGCAGAGTCTGGAGACTGTGGTGCAAAGACTGTTTCCCAGAGCAGAAGTTGGAGACTGGGGTCCAGAAGGATCATTGCGGAGAGCAGATTTTAGAGACTGAGGTGCAGATGGACTGTTACAGAGAGCAGAGTTTGGAGACTGAGGTGCAAAACAACAGTTACAGAGAGCAGAGTTTGGAGACTGGTATGCAGAAGGACTGTGAAAGAGAGCAGAGGTTGGAGACTAGGGTTCAGATGGATCCTACAGAGAGCAGAGTTTGGAGACTGGGGTGCAAAAGAAACGTTGCAGAGAGCAGATGTTGGAGACTGGGATGGAGAAGAATCGTTGCAGAGAGAAGAGGTTGGAGACTGGAGTGCATAAGGATTTTACAGAGAGCAGAGGTTGGTGACGAGGGTGCAGAAGGACTGTTGCCGAGAGCAGAGGTTGGAGACTGGGGTGGAGAAAAATTATTACAGAGAGAAGATGTTGGAGACTGGGGTTCTGAAGGCCTGTTTCAGAGAGCAGATTCGAGACTGGGTTGCAGAAATTCTGTTACAGAGAGCAGAGGTTGGAAACTATTATGCAGAAGGACTGTAACAGAGAGCAGAGTTTGAAGACTGGGTTGCAGAAGGGTCTTACAGAGAGTAGAGGTAGTAGACTGAGGTGCAGAAGGATCCTTGCAGAGAAAAGAGTTTTTAGACTGAGTTGCTGAAGGACTGTTGCAGAGAGCAGATGTTGGAGACTGGTGTGCAGAAGGACTGTTTCAGAGAGCAGAGGTTGGTGACTGGGGTGAAGAAGGATCGGTGCAGAGAGCAGAGGTTGGCGACTGATGTGCAGAAGGATTGTTACGGAGAACAGAGTTTGGAGACTGGGTTGGAGAAGGATCCTACAGAGAGCATAGGTTGAAGAATCAGGTGCAGAAAGACTGATACAGAGAGTAGATGTTGGAGACTGAGGTGCAGAAGTAACGTTGCAGAATACAGAGTTTTGAGACTGAGATGCACAAGGATTGTTACAGAGAGAAGAGGTTGGATACTGGGGTGCAGAAAGACTGTTGCAGATAGCGGATTTTGGAGACTGGGGAGCATAAGGACTTTTATAGAGAGCAGAGGTTGTAGACTGGGGTGCAGAAAAACTGATACAAAAAGCAGAGATTGGAGTCTGGGGTGCAGAAAGACCGTTACAGAGAGCAGAGGTTGGATTCTGCAGTACAGGAGGACTCTTACAGAGAGCAGAGTTTGGAGACTGGGGTGCAGAAGGACTGTAAAAGAGAGCTGATGTTGGTAACTAGGGTGCCAAAGGACTGTTGCAGGGAGCAGAGTTTAGAGACTGGGGTGCAGAAGAACTCTTGCGGAGAGCAGAGGTTGAAGACTGGGGTGCAGAAAGACTGTTACAGAGAGCAGAGGTTGGAGAGAGCGGTGCAGAAAGATCTTACAGAGAGCAGAATTTGGAGACTGAGGTGCAGAAAGACTGTTGTAGTGATCAGAGGTTGGAGATTGGGGTGCAGTAGGATATTTGCAGAGAGCAGAGGTTATAGACTGGGGTGCAGAAGGATCGTTGCAGAGAGCAGAGGCTAAAGACTTGCGTGCAGAAGGCCTGTTACAGAGAGGTGAGGTTGGAGACTGGGGCGCAGAAAGACTGGTAAAGAGAGCAGATTTTGAAGACTGGGTTGCTGAAGGATCTTACAGATAGAAGAGGTTGGAAACTAAGGTGCTGGTTGACTGTTACAGAGAGCAGTGGTTGGAGACCGGGGTTCAGAAGGATCGTGGAGAGCAGAGGTTTCAGACTGAGGTGCAGAAGTACTGTTACAAAAAGCAGAGGTTGTAAATTGGGGTGCAGAAGAACCGTTACAGGGATCAGAGTTTGGAGACTACGGTATAGAAGGACTGTTACAGAGAGCAGAGTTGGGATACTTGGGTTCAGAAGGACTGTTACAGAAAGCACAGTTTGGAGACTGAGGTGAAGAAGGATAGACACAGAGAGCAGAGGTTGGAGACTGGGGTTCAGAAGGACTGATACAGAAAGCAGAGGTTGGAGACTTGGGTCCAGAAGGACCATTACAGAGAGCAGAGTTTGGTGAATGCGGTACAGAGGGACTGTTACAGAGAGGAGATATTGGAGACTGGGGAGCAGAAGGACTGTTGCAGAGGACAGATTTTGGAGACTGGGTTGCCGCTTGACCCTTGCAGAAAGCCAAGGTTGGCGACTTGGGTAGAGAAGGAATGTTAGAAAG